>NW_026923653.1:0-22421 GCF_032062105.1 Saccostrea cuccullata | reverse complement strand
ACAAAATCTCATTGGTTGGTTCATAATTAACTACTACCCTGTATGAATTTTAAAGGCAGATTCCGCCTGGAATGTGGGTGGAATTGAGCAGGAATTGGCAAATTCCGGGCGTACTTGAGGCGGAGACGGAATTTTCAAAAAGTTACGCCTCAGGAGAAGAGACGTCTTACAGGCGTAATTTCTAATTTCCGAGCGTCAATTGGCAAATTCAGATTTTCCAGGCGTAAAATGGCAGGAAAATAGAAACAAAAAATACGCCTGGAACTTTCAGGAGAAGTAAAAGCCTCTAATTGTTCAATTAAATTATCCATTAAGGGTCATTTCAGATAGAAGGTTAAGTTTGAATTGGATCATGCAGGAGGGAGTTTAGTGTGAGTGAAACAGGAAATGCAGATATATCAATTTTAAGGCTTATTTACACTTCTTCTGGATGACACAGTATCTGCTGGTAGGTGTGATCATTAATATCTGGTATCTACCAGGTATGTGAGTAAATTTGATTAGGATAATGTACAATGATATATTATAACTTCACAGTTGGCCCTAAAATTACTTTAGATATTTGAGTTTTCTTGCACACATTCTGAGAAATAACAGTCTGATAGAGGCTGCAGTGAGTCTTGAACTGTTAACTACTCAGTAAATGAAGAACTCTATTGAGTAACTAAAATGTTTCAAATGATTACTAAATTTAAGTGATATTATCGGTATTGTAAAAAAGTTTGTTTAATTCTAAATACAAACTCAATCTTGGTGGTGTTTTAGTGTCCCTTCATACAAAAATTTATAAGTTACATTTCTATAGTATATGTTAATGACCTGTCATTATGTTTTCTTACAATTCAAAAGGCTGAATTTTTAGCTTTAACATTGTAAATCATAATCTAAATGTTTTTCTTTGTTAACATTGAATTTGGTAAATATATAGGTTTTTAGGTCACATAATATTATATAATAATAAGGACATTCCAGGCGTAATTCTATTCCGGGTGTAATTTTAGTTTCCAGGCGTAATTTTTTTTCCGGGCGTCATTTATTTTTCCGGGCGTAGCTCATTTGCATTTTTCGCCTCAAATTCCTGCCCATTTCCTCTTGTTTTCCGCTTGGGTTACGCCCGGAACCTGTGTATCACCATATATAGAGAGACAAACTGACGCCCGGAATTCCCTCTCCAAGTACGCCTCAATTCCCCCTATATTCCGGGTGGAACATTTCGTACAGGTCACTACGCGTAACTATAAACCCAACTTTAAAATTGCAACATTTATCAAGGATATATGTAGTGGAACGATATCTGAAAACCTTAAAATAATAGAAACTAGAGGTACTGTGAGCAATGAGCTCACTAAATGATACCCCCACCTCCCATATGAACACAAGAGGCCCAGGGGCCACATCGCTCACCTGAGCAATTGGCTAGGAAAAAACACAGATCAGATCAGAACTGAAAGTAAACTGGGGGGGGGGGGGTCATGATTTGAACAAACTTGAATCTACACTACCTGAGGATGATTCCCTATAAATTTAACAAAGCCTGGCTTTGAAGTACTTTAAAAGAAGATTTTAAAAGGTTTCCCTATATGTTCCTATGTAAAACTTTGATCCGCCATTTTTGGCCCCACCCTACCCCCAGGGTCATGATTTGAACAAACTTGCATCTACACTACCTGAGGATGATTCCACATGAGTTTAATCTTTCCTGGCCCAGTGGTACTTGAGAAGAGGATTTTTAAAGATTTTTCCTATATATTATGTAAAACTTTGATCGGCCATTTTGGCCCCACCCTACCCCCAGGGGTCATGATTTGAACAAACTTGAATCTACACTACCTGATGATGATCCCACATGAGTTTCATCTTTCCTGGCCCAATGGTTCTTGAGAAGAAGATTTTTAAAGATTTTTCCTATATATTCCTATGTAAAACTTTGATCGGCCATTTTGGACCCACCCTACCCCGGGGGTCATGATTTGAACAAACTTGCATCTACACTACCTAAGGATGATCCCAAATGAATTTCATCTTTCCTGGCCCAGTGGTTCTTGAGAAGAAGATTTTTAAAGATTTTTCCTATATATTCCTATGTAAAACTTTGATCGGTCATTTTGGCCCCACCCTACCCCCAGGGTCATGATTTGAACAAACTTGAATCTACACTACCTGAGGATGATTCCACATGAGTTTCATCTTTCCTGGCCCAGTGGTTCTTGAGAAGAAGATTTTCAAAGATTTTTTCCTATATATTCCTATGTAAAACTTTGATCGGCCATTTTGGCCCCACCCTACCCTACCCCCGGGGTCATGATTTGAACAGACTTGAATCTACACTACCTGAGGATGATTCCACATGAGTTTCATCTTTCCTGGCCCAGTGGTTCTTGAGAAGAAGATTTTTAAAGATTTTTTTCTATATATTCCTAATTTTGTAAAACTTTGATCGGCCATTTTGGCCCCACCCTACCCCCAGGGGTCATGATTTGATCAAACTTGAATCTACACTACCTAAGGATGATCCCACATGAGTTTCGTCTTTCCTGGCCCAGAGGTTCTTGAGAAGAAGATTTTTAAAGATTTTTTCCTATATATTCCTATGTAAAACTTTGATCGGCCATTTTTGCCCCAACCTACCCCGGGGGTCATGATTTGAACAGACTTGAATCTACACTACCTGAGGATGATTCCACATGAGTTTCATCTATCCTGGCCCAGTGGTTATTGAGAAGAAGATTTTAAAAACTTTTTCCTATATATTCCTATGTAAAACCTTGATCGGCCATTTTGGCATC
The DNA here is from genome assembly GCF_032062105.1 of Saccostrea cuccullata. Taxonomy (NCBI): domain Eukaryota; kingdom Metazoa; phylum Mollusca; class Bivalvia; order Ostreida; family Ostreidae; genus Saccostrea; species Saccostrea cuccullata. Next base: position 19,635 of record NW_026923653.1, on the reverse strand, counting down.
ACCCCCCCCCCCCCCCCGGGGTCATGATTTGAACAAACTTGAATCTACACTACCTGAGGATGATCCCAGATGAATTTCATCTTTCCTGGCCCAGTGGTTCTTGAGAAGAAGATTTTTAAAGATTTTTTTCTATATATTGCTATGTAAAACTTTGATCGGCCATTTTGGCCCCACCCTACCCCCGGGGGTCATGATTTGAACAAACTTGAATCTACACTACCTGAGGATGATTCCACATGAGTTTCATCTTTCCTGGCCCAGTGGTTCTTGAGAAGAAGATTTTTTAAAAATGCCATTAATTTTTCTCTAATTCATAATTATCTCCCCTTGGAAAAGGGCCTGGCCCTTCATTTGAACAAACTTGAATCCCCTTCACCCAAGGATACTTTGTACCAAGTTTGGTTGAAATTGGCCCAGTGGTTCTTGAGAAGAAGATGAAAATGTGAAAAGTTTACGACGACAACAACGACAACAACGCCAACAACGACAACGACAACGACGACAGACAACGGACAAATTTTGATCAGAAAAGCTCACTTGAGCCTTCGGCTCAGGTGAGCTAATAATGGCAGTGTAGATGTTTTGCTCTGGAAATCCAAAATATATGTCAGATCAAAAAGTAAAATAGGAGGTGCACAATGGCAATATGTAATGAAGATTCTGTGAAAGTTTCATTAAATTTCCTTCAGTGGTATGAGAGGAGTTGCCGATAAGAGATGGGTACCCCAAAGCGTAACAGACGGACGGACGGACGTACAGACGGACGGACGGAAATACCGATTACTATATACCCTCCCACTTTTCAAGCGGGGGGTATAATAAAGCTCTCTGAACTATACTGTGAAATCACTAATTTTTGTGGCAGTTAAATGTTTGTTGTTTTCAAGGTATGGATAGTCCCATGAAGTTATGACCAACACGTAATTTAAAACTTCATATGCATTACTACTAATTACTAAACAATTCTCTTACCACCAAATCAAGTCCCCACAAACCATTATTATATCCCCCACTTGAAAAGTGGGAGGGTATACTGTAATCGGCATGTCCGTCCGTCCTGCTGTACGTTCGTCTGTCTGTACGTCCGTCCGTCTGTTACTTTTTAGGGTACCCATCTCTTATCTGCAACTCCTCTTATACCACTGAGTGAAATTTAATGAAACTTTCACAGAATCTTTATTACATATTGCCATTGTGCACCTCCTATTTTACTTTTTGATCCGACACATATTTTGGGTTTCCCGGCTACAGCAAAACATAGACTTTGTCATCAGTTATAACCATATGGAAGGCGGGTTGTATCATTTAGTGAGCTCATTGCTCACAGTACCTCTAGTTTGTTCCTCAAACCTCAAAAATTGGACCCCATGAAAATATGTGATTTTACAGTATGCAGAAGAAGTTCATTTCAGTTTTGACAAGGTGAAGAAGAAAGTCAGTATTCAGTGAATTTTTACTTTAATAAATTGTATTGGCAGTGGACAAAAATGCATAAATGTGACAGCAGACATTTGCTTTGTTAAAAACCTGTTCACTGCAGATATTTTATCCATTAACATTTTATGAATCACTAGTCATGCAGATTCTTGATCGCTTCAATTTCTTAACCTTTTTTTTCACTACAGATACACTCATGGGTTAAATCAAATGGTCCTCTTTTCATCCTATTATCCTTATTAATAAACTCTTTTCATTTCTTTTCACTTCTTCTTCTTGATTTTCCTCCATGGATTTTCCTCCAAAGGATATCACAGTAGTAGCATTTTCACATGTTGTCAAAAGAAAATCATCTAACTTAAAAAGCTTAAAATGTTCTTCCAATCATGTGCCGAATAAAACACTTTTCTATAAAAACATTCTTAGCATTAGTCTAGATTTCAATGTCCATAAATTGTAAGTCTAATATCAGCAGGATGTCGTTTGGTAGAGGATTCTGGTTGGGGGAAAGAATGTTGAAGGTTTCTTTTTCCGTGTCTAACCCTGATCTAAAAAATATGAAGATAAGCAATTTTATTTTGCAAGAATGCACAAATTAATGATAAAACAAAACTAGTTCAGTGTTCCTTAGGGCCCAGTATTAAAACATGGAAGCCATATACTGTATACAGCGTTATTTTCGCCCCGTGTTATTTTCGCCCTTTCACTCTGTAAAACAAATTTGCATGGTTTTAAATTCGCCCAATCGTAGTTTTGTTTCAGAAATTATACTGAATTTTTTTAATTCGCCCCGTTTTAAATTCGCCCTAATGAGGTGAGGGCGAAAGGGGCGAAAAATAAACGGGGGCGAAAATTTCCCTGTATACAGTAGTAATCTAGTTGTCTGTCTGTCTAGTCATATGTCCACCAACATTTCCGGTGGGATAAAATAACCTGATTTCAAAATTTCATAAAGAAGTAAAATGTACTTTGCTACAAGGGCAAAACAAGACTTTGGCTTTATCAAAGAAGTGATATTTTATCATCTGTCACAAAATAATACATGTAAATATTAGTACTGAACTGTAAACTTTTGAATCATGTAAACACAAATAGCTGTGCAGACAAAGAAGATTTGCTCAGCTTATCATCTTAGCTATATTTAATACCGTATAAGTGGAAATTTTAGCAAGACGCAAATTTAGCAATTTGTCCTTAAAAATTGGTGTTTAATTTTTAGTGTGATGTAATTTTAGCAATTTTAAAATCTTCACTAAAGAAGCTATAACAAGAAATCATTTTAATTTTTAGCAATCTCAGCATCCTCGCCAATAATGCCAAAATATAGTCCTCGCTAAAAATTCTGCTTATACTGTATTAATACTTACATGACAACATGGCCTAAGGTATTGGACTCGATCACATTATCCTCTATACTGGATGCTGAGCTTACACTGAACACATGGTGTAGAATATTTATTCCTGCCAAAATAAATACATGTACAATATTCAGCAATCAGGCATATTTATTAATGTTAAAATCAAGTTATCCAAAGGCCCAATTTGCCCAATGGCAAGTGCATACCATATAAGTTGAAATTTTAGTAAGACACAACTTTAGAGATTTGTCCTTAAAAAAATGGTATTTTATATAGTTTTAGCAATTTTAAAATGCTTACAAAAGAAGCTATTACAAATAAAACTTAATTCATTTTTAGCGATGTTCAATTTTAGCAATCTCAGCATCCTCCCTAATAATGCCAAAATTAAATCATCGCTAAAAATTCTGCTTTAATATATGGTAGTCAAAATTCTTTTGACCCACTTTTTCAAAGAGTAGGAAGAAAAATTGATCAAGCTCTTGTGTACAATTGTAAAATCAAGGCTTTTTTTTAAAAAAGTGAAAAATATAAAGATTTGTACCTGGTCTGATTGGCACTAATTTAAGCTTGTTGTCCTGTGCCTTCATTCCCAGAGGTAGACAGGCATCTGGCAGGGCAGGGGCTAAAAATGACATTTTTTTAAAAATACATTGTTGGTGCCATTATTCAAGTACACTAATAAGCATATAAACGAATGTAGTATTTAACACAATGAAAATTTGTATAAACACCTGTGGTTCATGACAAGCAATCATTTCAACATGATTAAAGTAAGGTTTCAAAAGTTATCCCTTTATCATTCACGAGATTTTACAAGTATTTTAGCATGTTTAGTCAGGGCTAGTGATTTTACAGTCAGAACTAGTAAATATTACTGGAAAAGTCTGTCTGGTCTAGTGTTCATAAAAGTTAATGTCAAACCCCTGAAATGTGTTCTTTTATCTCCAGTATAAACTCAAACAGTCAAGTAAATGTCAATCCATGCAGTTCTTTAACATGTATCTCCAATTTTCCCACGATTTATTTCCCAGAATCTAATCTATAGGAAACATGCATGTATAAACTAAAATCGCTAGAAAAAAATAATAAGGCTGCTGCCAGGGATTTTTACCTCCAATTTTATACAGCTTGACAGAGCTGAAGGGAATGTCCATGGGGTGGGGGAAGAAGCTGTCCTTGCCATTGACCTTGACCCCGTAGAAATATTCCCGGATCCTGACGTCTCGGGCCTCTGACCGCTGATGTTGATTTCTCTCAACGACCTAAAAAAAATATCAATAAACTGTAAACCTGCACTGCTAAACACTTAATCAGGTCATTAACATATGGACTGTGCCTATTTTATTCTGGAAAAATCTTCAAAGACAGTCAAGTAGCCATAAATTGTTGTTGTTTGCTCAAATGGAGAAATTACATGAGCACTTAGTTTTCAATTATTCTAACTTGGTCTGATATAATGTTTAGAATACTTGTATTTATTTACAATTATGCCATCGAATGCAGATTGCAATTTATTCTTCAAATGGTGGATCAGTATAACTACACATAAGTACCCCGAAAATAGGATGCAGAGTAGAGAGGGTCCTTAATTTAATTGTGTATGTTGGTTAAAACTGTGACTTAAATATCATCTAATTTCTACTTTAGAGACTAATTTTAGACAATCAAGACAATATTTGAAATCCTTGCCATTCATTGTGACCTACCCCTCCTGATTTGGGCAGTAGTATGACCTTGACAAAGTCAGGCATGTCACGCTTCAGTTCATTATACAACCTTTCCTGGTCCAGGACAATAATCACATCCACTGAAACAAGAAGGTCAAAGGTTAAGAAAGATATCAATGAAAAATTTCTTTATTAGTATCCATATTAGAATCACCCGAGGTAGAAAAAAAAAGCATTCAAAATCAAGTCTTTCAAAACCATTTTCACTTCATTCCCTCTACATACTGCATACTTTGACCAAAAAATTTGTAAAGACTGAGGGAATTCTTAAAGGAAGATAGGTTAAATAAGCAATTAACAGTATAACTAATTTATGTTTTCAAAGATTCTCACACATAAATAAAATGAATACAAACCTTCAAAAGACCCTGCTGCATGTTTTAGGGAATCATATCCACCCCCTTTGATCCATCCCCCTGTGTTAATGACCACTCCACTGATACTGACTGGAAAGAAAACAGAATATCACCTTAAGGGGGCCGACTATAGTTTTATTGTGTGAAAACTACAATAGCGAAACTCTTTATTTTTATACCTTATATAACTTACATTAACTTCAGTGTACATGCAAAGTTTGGGGGAAATCTACCGTCCAGGTATTTTTGAGGGACCGTCTCAAAATACAGGTACATTTACTATAGGATTATATATGAAAATGCCATTTTTTAGCACTTTGAAGCAAATTATACTAATACTACAATAGACATTTTGTTCAAACTGTAATATTTGATGAGTAATACTATATTATACAATATATGTAAGAGACACAAAATTCTACCGTCTTGTTACCAGAGGGTGCATCTCAAAATGCAAAAAATTAGCAAATTTTACTATTTTTATAGTGTATTAAAAAAAATGACGTATGCAATGGATTCACATGAAAACATAATAAAAATATTGGAGATATTATCAAATTTCTATGTTTTAAATTTCAAGAGCGTACGTTTATTACTTTTTCTTAAATAGTATTTTTATTACCCCTTTCTTTAAGAGCTACAGATTATCATAACGCCAAAAATGCACTGCAACGCCGTCAACCTACCTATCATTTGCAAAATCGGTTTAAAAATCAGTTATATCAAATAGTAATTACATTTTTTTTATCTATAATTTCTTAATTTTGTTTAATTTAAATAATTAAGCGAAAAAAGTTGCATTTAAACAGTAAATACGCTTCATTTTACTATGATGCGCGAAATATTGCGCAATGGAAACTATAGTCGGCCCCCTTAAATTGATCATCTCCTAATATGGAAATCAAGAACAACATACAAAGAGATTGTAATGGCCACATAGCTCTACGTCATCCATGATCTTGAACAATATGAATATCCTAGCCTAGCTACTATATAGCGATAACAAAAGAAAGTGATTACATATAAACTCTACATAATCTATGATCTTTCACAATATCCTAGTCTTGCTACTATGTAAGGATACTAAGTTTTTTCATAAAGTGCATTTTAAAGATCTAGATATATCTAGCACAGCGACTAAACTACATGTAGCTGTTTAATACTGTAACTAACATGCTGCCCTGGAACCTCCAAGAGGTGGGCTGTCAATCATTAAAGTGTACTACCCACAGTTACCGTGGAATCATTTTATTTACTGAGAGGTCAGTGTTCATGAGCAAACAAAATTCTATTGGTTCTTGGGGTATAATTTCAGGGTAACTTGTAGATACAAAAGACACAATGAATAAATATTCTGACAAAATCATTTCTCATGGAGATGTAAATTTGTGGGGTAAAAGATGACCCCCGAAATCCAAAAACATTGATTCCCCAGGAACAACGATGATTCCACTGTTACAATATGACTTCTGACCTTTACGCTGTTTGTCACACTTCATATTGGTGACTTCGGCCATCCTGGACACCAGGAGTTTATAAAGCTGGGGATTGGTGGAGGGGGATGTGTGACCGTAGTGGAAGACCAGCGGAGCGTTCAGGTGGAACCCTTCCTCTACATCAGCGGGTCGCTCAACCACGACGGCCCCCACCGTCCCAGGTATAGATACCTGACCCTGGAGAAGAAAGAGATTGTTACAGAAAGGGTAATAAAAATTTAAAATATTCTTGTACTGTTCCATGAAGAGGCAGTACTGTTTCATTGAGTAGCTATAAAAAAAAAATATAGGTGGCAACTGGTCAAAATTTGATGGAGATAAAAAATAGGAGAAGTGGAACTTGGATCCAAAATCATCATAAATTAAGTCTGATATTTGCCAATTGTTAAATTGATATAATAGATGTGCTTTTTTCATTTATCATGATCTATATTTTTATTAAACTGGTGGAACAATTTTTCATTGCAGGGCTCTCACACCACTTTTTGGGACTGGGGCCAGGGCCGTTCAAATTGGGAAAATTATCGTCATTTTGGGAAAAGTTGGATAACACAAATTCATTAAAAAAAAAATCCTCAAATTTTGCTTTTCTAGCATTTTATCATCAATGCAAACTCTGGTTTGAATAAACAGTTAAACAGAACAAATATGGGTACGTAGGCTATTTATGACAGTATATTAGCAGTAGCTTTGTCATTACTATCTTTGAGTGTTGATATTGCGGTTATATGTCTTACTGCATGACAGTCGCTAGTCACATAGTCCCCAATTTCCTCGATCACATGCACAACTTTGCTTACCAATACAGCGCAAGACTGAACATGCCGAAGCGCGGGTATGTTTCTAGGTGCAGCTTACTAATGTTTAAATGAAATGTCTATTTTTGAAACCAAAATGCTGTTTTTTGTCGAAACTACATAACAAGATACTCTGCACTCATAGTTGTATACATTTTTGTAAAAACAATAACCTGGTTCACTTTCATTTGCAAATGTGTTTTGTTTGGGTTTTTTTTTTTTGCAATTAGGTTTGATGGACTTTTATTTTTAATTGATATTTTACTCTGGATGGAAATTGGGAAATTTACACCTTTCTTTTGGGAAAAAAGGTACCTTTTTTGCATTGGGAACGGGGCCGTTGAACGGTCCCAATTTTAGAGAATCTAGAGCCCTGCATTGACAAGTACTGTACAGTATACACTACATGCTAGTGTGAAATACTATTTCAACTATACTTCCCCTTACATTTTCAACAATAATCTAATGAATAATATACAAATAATCTTTCCCACCTGTCCAACATCTAGGTCAACAAATATGGGTGCCCTTCCGAGGCGGGCTGCGTAGTTCAGTAGGAGGCGAGACAGGGTGCTCTTTCCGACATCAGTGGGTCCGACAATCATCACCTAGATAGACGCAAATCACAATTATCTGGCTTGAAAATCCTAATAAAAGCAAAAATCGCTTAACATTTTCTTTATGGTCGGAACCCATGGGTTTTCTCTCTGTTATGCTGCAGTTAAATGCAGTGTAAATGAGAGAAATCCAGTGGGTTCCAACAATGCTCCTACTTCTGTATAAGTGGAAATTTTAGCAAGGATTTAATTTTGGTATTATAAGAGGTGCTGAGATTGCTAAAATTGAATATCGCTAAAAATTAATTTGTGCATTTCACTTGTAATAGCTTCTAATGTGAGCATTTAAAATCAATAAAATATCTCTTGCTAAAAATAAAATAGAAATTTTTAAGGGGAAATTGCTAAATTTGCATCTTGCTTAAAATTTCCACTTATACCGTATACAAAATCAGGTCATCGCAAAAATTATTTTTAATTTACTTAAATAGTTAAAACAGTTCCATGAGGATAAAGTACGTTTTTTTCAATTAGATTTAAATTAGATGTGCAGCATTCTTTCGTTATTTCTAAATGAATCTGACTTTGTTACATTTCTTTTCCCTTTCCTATTTTTTAGTTTGAGATGTATTCATATCAACTCATACTAAGTTACTTACCCTTGGTCCTCGGGTATTGTCACTTTCAGCCTTTTCTCTCATTTGTTCTAGTGCAGCATGGGTATTTATATACATTACCATGGGAGTTTCCTTGGCAACATAAGCTACCTCTGTTCTTCCTTGCAAGTAAAATTTTGTCAAGGACAAATATGATTCAATATAAACATGCAAAAAGGATAAATTTCAGATCAGGCCATCCTTAAAAAATTGTTTGTTTGGAATTGCAGCCTGAAGGGTTTCAGACACAGGAGGAAGGGAGGGAAATTATTTTTTTTTAATTGAAGATAAATATATTTAATTTTTCATTAAAAAAATCTCAGTAAACAGTAAATACATTTTCTGACTTTAAAAAAAAATTATCTACCATCAACAGAAAAACCTAATTTTACATAGACCTGACACTTTATATCAGTGTTTTGTATGGTGCATGTGATACATGTAATGGGCCAAAAAAATGATGAAATAAAAAAAAAATCATCCTACTTTTGGTCAATAAAATTTTTTCATTTCATAATGGCCTCAAATGTAAATAATAATATGTTCCATGCTCCAAATATGCATTTTCATTCAGTCTGTACAATTCATGAAATTAGAGTGAGGTGCAAATATGATAAGCCACCACATGTACTATTGAAATGTGGTACCAAAAAGTTTTCATGTGTTGCAATTTTGGTACCCGGTTAACCGGGTAAAATTTTTTCGGTACTCGGTTACTCGGATGTATATTTTAAATATTTCTGAGCTTATATATTTATTAATGCATTAAAACATTGATTTTAAAACGTAAAATGTTCTTTGCACTTGTACATACAGTAATTAGGGTTTCCTAAATGACCGTTATCGCCCGTGGCAATAATTACCGTGACCAAACACCTGATGTGCCTAACTTTTGCTTTAATTATTTGTTTTCATTGAACATCGTTTAAGGTCCATTGTATTTAAATAAATTAAATAATTTTGTCAATTCTCCATGTATTGCACGTGCGATTGTTGATATGCGTTTGATTACATGCCAATTAATGCAAATGGTTGAAAGCAAATGCTTTAAAAATGTTATGTCCATCGTTGCTCCAAACTAAAACATACCGTATATGAAGTCTCGGATCAAAAAGTGTACGAAGATTGTATAAATCCTCTCTGTTATAGGATTAGTCATGTAGCTCTGACAACTTATCACTTGGACGTCAAACACATCAAAGAATTACATTACAATTACGGAACAGAACTGATTATTTTGAAACAAAAACACTGTGAACAATTTATGATTTTATTTCTCGTATTTAATAAAAAAATTGAACTTAAAAAAAAATTCGTCGGGTACAAAGTGGTCATAATTGTTACAACGCATTTGCAGGTAACCTCCCATTTTTATTTCTACAAGAGTTTACCATGTTTTACAGTTATCAATTAACTTGTTCCTATTTATTTACACTTTACCGAGTACCCGGGTAAATCGGAAAAACGTCCGAGTAACCGAGTTAAAAATTGACCGATTTGACATCCCTAGTTGCAATATATGGTGCAATCAAACCTGACATCTTCAAGAGTAGGACCCAAAAGGATGATACATGTACTGTATGGTAATTTGTTGCAAATAAGGACTGGCACTAAAATAAGGTGACAAGATGAATGTGTTAGTGTATTCAGGCTTATTTCTGCTCTGTATTATTTTTGCATACAATTTTGCACTGCTTAATGGAATTTGCCAAGTTTTATATCTGCCCATCTGTGAGTAGGATGAAAAAGGACTATTTACAAAACAGGGGCAAAAATTTCCCAATATACAGCATGCTGAGGAGAAGGATATCTTAATGAGACAGCCATGCCAGGTGAAGACTGCTACTTTGGCTCCCTGGTCAAAGTTGTAGATTTTTCCTTTCGTCAGTTCTGATCCAAAAACCTCTGCCATTCCTTCCAGAAGCTGTACACAGAATTCAGATTTATTCATAATATAATCCATGCATGCAGACTCAGAATATGTACTTGATATGGTTATGTTAAAAATGAAAAGACATTTTGAAACTGCTTAAGAGAATTAAAACAACACAACAGATTTATTTTTTTTTAAATACGGTGAAACTTGTCTAGTTGTGTATTCTGAAACCTTGACTTTCATGAATTTCAATGAATTGCTTAGAATGTTGACTATAAATCTGGCCAATTTCTTTGGAACTAGTGGTGGCTAGATTAGACTATAGTTTTACTGTACATAGTTCTATCCAATCAAATTAAAATTAGATGTTAGATCCACTCGCATACTTGCTACACTAACATCTAACAACATCCTGTTGTGGGTCATGTCAGAGGTCAAATTCAGAATAACTCTAGACTTAATTGCTTCACCAATATTCAATGATTTTGCAGAGGACGATTTGATTGGTTGATAGAATTTGACCTCTGACGTGACCCTCTATGGGATGTTGTTAGATGTTAGTGTAGCAAGTATGCAAGCTGATCTAACATCTAATTTTAATTAGATTGAGTTCTATCCATTTTATATAGAGGACGGTTGAAAAAAATTTCATCTGCCGCGGTGGCCGTCAAACAAGTTCCTGGCAGCTGCCGGTTATTAATGTGGCAGCCGCCAGACCTATTCACTTGCCAGATAAAATATTTTTTTCTCCCTGGCAAGTTCAGGCTTCCATAACTTTAAGACCTCATACAATCATGTATAATTATAATGAACAGCAAATAGTTTTTTTTTATTTAATCATGATTACAATTGAATAATGGTAATTACCTCCATTTGGACTGAGGCATTGGCCTCAACTTCAAACCTAAGCTCTTCATCAGCATTCAACCTGTACTCTTCTACACTCTAACAAATAAAAAACGGAGAGAAAATAAGAAAACAGACAAGATCATTTTATACTTAAAACAGATTTCTGTCTTTGAAACATCAACTACAGAAGATTGACTACTATTTGAAATTTCGGCTAACGCCTCGGCTTTTATCTTTCAAACAACATTTCTCAACCGTGGAGGTTATCCTTCAACATTGACGAAAACGTGGATTTTACTTCTTAAGTAAATTAGAATTTAATCAAAAATTCAATAAAATCAAAGGAAATTATGAAAATTAACCGACTAATATATTTTCAAGGAACGAACGTTGTGCGATCGAGTTTTAGAGCAAACGAACTCCGGGTAAACGAGAAATACAGCAAACAGCATCAAGGGCGAACATGTTTTAGGGTGAACGAACATACAATCTTCAATGATAAACAACTTGTAACATGTGCATTTGAGGTGTCAGCTGAATCGATTTCTAATATTATTTGATGCTTCTCAATGAAAGGAGCAAGTCCTAAAATATTGAATGAAATTTACCAGGGGGTGTTGACTCAGGACGACTGGCAATGCCAGGATACAACTGCCATATGGTGAATGATTTGTTAGCTACATTTAGATCTACACTGTTTTTTTTTTTTTTATTCTTTTTATTTGACACTATACAATACTGTCTTTAATAAAAGAAGACAGTAGTTAGCTTAAAACTGGAATTTATATAATAGCATTACTAAAATTGTATATTTTTTTTAAAAAGAAAAAGACAGGCGTAATATTATGTTTTTCAAATTCAGAGGAAATTCAAATTACCATGATAAAAGATAACAATATTCGAGTTTCTGGGGAAATGATTACCTTTTCTTCGCTCATGACTGCTCGTATTGATTGAAGTAAATAAGTTTGACTTGATACTTCATCTAGCTTACTATAAAATGATTTTCTGACATATTGTTCATCTATTCAATGTTCACAGCATTTTAAAGTTTTCGAATTCACATTTGTTGTACGCTCGAAACATAACTTCCGGGTTGAAGAAGGTGAGTCTATTTACCCCAATTCTCCCTAACGTTCGTATTTTAATGGCTTGCTATAGGCCTAATAGACCGGCATTTCCTGTTTCATTCGTGTATATCGCGGATATCAAGCCAATCTATTATAAATTTATTATGAAATCTAGCATGGTTCCAAGGAACTATCCCAGCAGGCACGCAACGTTGTTTCAACGTTGAAAGGAGGTGGAATATAGGTTGCAACGTTGATAAACTATATTTCAACGTTGTTTCAACGTTGAGGTTTCAACGTTGAATCCTCAACCTTTTTTCAACGTTGAAACAACGTTGAAGCTGCAACATATTTTCAACGTTGAATGTTCGTCGATATTTCAACGTTGAAACAACGTTGAGGCTGCAACATATTTTCAACGTTGAAAGTTCGTCTACATTTCAACGTTGAAAAAACGTTAATGCTGCAACATATTTTCAACGTTGAATTTTCGTCGATATTTCAACGTTGAAACAACGTTGAAGCTGCAACATATTTTCAACATTGAATGTTCGTCGATATTTCAACGTTGAAACAACGTTGAGGCTTCAACATATTTTCAACGTTGAGTATTTTCTGATATTGTAAAGTTAAAACAAGGTTTAAAAATGCAAAGTTGACTGACTTGATTTCAACGTTGAAACAACCTGCAAGATGCAACATATTTTCAACTTTAGGAAAGTTAGGAAAATTTAACGTTGAAACAATTAAGGGGTAACGAATATTGAGCACTTTAGTTTTTAAGTTCAAAATATAAAGGTGTCTAATTTAACTCTAATCCATGCGATTTTCCGCAATATACACAAAGCTGTATGCATTGTTAGAAAATTTTATATATATAATAATTATACTTAATAAATGAAACGCATGCATTATAAATTGATTTACTAAAAAGAGTTGTGGCAATAGCTAGTACCATTATAAAATTTTAAATATGAGTTTATATGAAGCATGGCATATACATTTAACACTTCATTATAATTATGTTTCAAAAAAAAAAAAATTTTCAATAAATTGTGAATGCTATTTTTTTTTTTTGGACATATATTTTTAAAATATGTCAAATATAAGCTTTTAATAAATAATTTAACATCTTTATCCAACATCTCACTGTAATTCCATGTTACTATAGAATTAATAAAAATAATTATTCAGAATTAATGTTCTTAAAGTAAGACCCATATGGATCCGTGCCGTATACTCTTTCACAGATTATACATATACAGAGCGAATCTAAGAAGTCTTAAAGCTTATTTTATTAGAATGTGTTTTCTGTGTGTATTAATTCTATAATCTTTCTTTTCACAAAATATATAAAAAAAATTCAAATAAACACGTAAAAATTTTCACACTAGCAATTAACCCCGGTCAAGTTGCATTACTTAAGATCCACTCCCCAAAAACCTTCGAGATATCAGATAAGGAGTGCCTCTCGCTTAGTTGGTCAGTTTCAGTGTCAGGATAACCTTGTTATGCAATTTTCTTGCTGGGCAGAGTATAGCTGTTTGCAGCTTATCTAGGTCAAAATTTGAATTCAACTGATGGACAAGAAGTGCGCGTTTCTTTGCTGTTCATATTTCATGTGTTTTTCAAGCTATATACACAAGGATTAAGGCTGGAATATCAACTTCTGCTCAGTAAGTATTATTTCCTTTTCATGAATTTAAGAAATTCAGTTTTTTAGTATCTGTTCATCATTTAATTCTTGTTTTATAAGTATATTTGAAATCTGCGTGAAATGCACATCCTTGGTTCGTGTTATGTGTTTTGTTGATATTCATTTGGTTATGAAATATAAGCTAGTATACTAATATATTATACAATTTAACTAATTGTAGTTCGCCGTAAGGTTCAATCAACCAGTTATGCAGGGAATTGATGGTATAGTCAGCCTTGATTGCATCAGATTCTTCTCCCGTGAAAATTATACAAAGGAATGCAACATTTTGTAAGTACACTATGTATATGTATGTCTATAACATTTTTCTTTAGTAATAATTATTTATAAGCATACTCATACGAATTTTAACATAAAGTCAACATTAATTCTTTTAATCATGTTAATTAAATCCAAGTACCGGAATATATTCCTTTGTCAGATTTTTTAAATCATTCATGTATATTTATTTTTATCATTTGATATAACGTGTTACATGTGTACGTACATTTTATCGAACAAATGGCTTTAACATCTTTATTTCTTTTATCAATAGGCTTTTGCTTAGAGGGCACGGAGGGTGGATTCTCCTGTTCATTTCTTTCATTCGTGGGACTTAACTCTATGCGTGATTAAAATCAATGGATCCGCCACTTTGTGGAACTTAGATGTGTAAGGCATACGCGTACTTTGAAGGACCTGGATGTGATTATTGTGACCCACTTTTCCCAAGGAATATAAATTTTGTCAAGCAGTGATTTTTGAGATTCAGTGATTGAATCCGAATTTGTGTTTGTCTTAAAAATACATGTTACAAAATAAATTCTCTCACAATCATAATACTGGATTACAACTTATATAAATATTACGCAACTTGAATAAAAATTTTTATTAGAATTTGAAATGTATTTGTTTATAAAGCAAAATGTAATATGAATTCAACGTGATTTCAACCAAATATCAACGTTTGTACATCCGAAAAATTTCAACCAAATCTCAACCTAATTTCAACCAATGTTCACTTTTGTTCAATGTTGATATTTGACGTTGAAACAACGTCGAAGCTTCAACGTTGCCTCAACTTTCATTTGCAACCAAAAATCAACCATAAATCAACCAAAAATTCAACCCATTTTCAACGTTTATTCAACGTTGAAAATTGACGTTGAAACAACGTTATGTCTCAACGTTGCCTCAACTTTCATATGCAACCAAAATTCAACGTTGATTCAACGTTGATGCAACGTTGATTCAACGTTGAATCAACGTTGAAATGCCTGCTGGGATATTTGCAAAACTTGAAATTTACCTTTAGTAAAAAAAAAAGTCCTTTACTTTTTATTTTATAGATCTTTGAGTCATCCTTTTTAAACAATGGTTTCAGCATTGAAAGGTCGTTGTTAGCTCTTAATTATTCTATATTAATTTTTTTGTATTTTTTCAAAGAAAATGAAAAAAAAAATATTTATATCCAAATAAGATGTTTTTGAGTTAAATGAATGCATCATATGAATATCTAATAAACTAGAGGTACTGTGAGCAATGAACTCACTAAATGATACCCCCGCCTCTCATATGAATATAATGGCAGTGTCCATGTTTTGATCTGGAAAATCAAAAATATATGTCAGATCAAAAAGTAAAATAGGAGGTGCACAATGGCAATATGTAATTAAGAATCTGTGAAAGTTTCATTAAATTTCCTTCAGTGGTATATGGGAGGAGTTGCGGATAGGAGATGGGTACCCCAAAGCGTAACAGACGGACGGACGGACGGAAATACCGATTACTATATACCCTCCCACTTTTCAAGCGGGGGTATAAATATGTAAAGAAAGGCTGGGTTATGGAATTCTATATACGGCATCCAACTGCTGACTGCTTACAGCCAACTGTCAGCTGCTTACTGTCACCTGCAACACATATTTACACATTTGAATTTAAAAAAAAAAAGGAGCGGATAGATTTGATTAACAAACAGGTTAAGAAGATTTTAAACACAAGTTTAAAAAATATTCACAAATTATTGTCTTCTTTTAATGAATATTTTTTTATTTTAAAATGAACAAAGTACAGTTTTGGCCAAGAAATGCCGCGTTTCAGGTCTGCTCCGTTCAAAACATTTTCAAATGGCTAAGATTTTTTTTTAATTAAATGGTATATAATTTATATATAACTCAAATATATGCATTTCTAAAAATAACGCCAAATACTGTACCTTTCATAGCAGAACGTCGGGATTTTACGAAAAATTCAGTCATAATTTTAACATGCTGTGTGGCAACGCACTTTGAAAAAATTTTTCAAAGTGCGTTAAATTTGGGACACACTCAACGCACTTTGAAATATTTTTTCAAAGTGCGTTAAGAGTGTACATCAACATTTTTACCATGTGGAAATTTAACGCACTTTGAAAAAAATATGTATAGAACAAAAATTCTGGACTTATATTTTAGTAATAAAGAGAATCAATTTGTAATTCATATATCTTTTGAAAAACGTTTTAATTTACATGTATTGCTTTACCCTTATTGAAAACAAGGAGATAATGAGTATATAGAAGGTCGCTCAGTCCGACTCTTTTTTTTTCTTATACATAGCCTTCAGTAGCAAATTGAAAGTGGACTCCCTTCCCCCGAGGTAAGCCCCAATTTTTAATGCCTGTATTATGTATATCCTGGCAAATCATTTTTGTGACTAACCCCCCCCCCCCTTTGCGTGTACCGATGCCTATACTAATCCCAAATATGTATTTGCATAAGTGGTGTGACGTTGAAAACTTTCAATAAATTTTAGTTTACATTAAATGCATTCAAACTGGAAAAAGAATAAAGTGCAGTAAAACATTAAAGAGAAAAAGAATGTCCAACAGAATCACAGTGAAAAAAAGGGAAAACTGGAAATAGTGAATTGTCTTTTCTCTAGTAGTTGGCCTTATGTATAACAGTTGTGTTGCAGAAGTTCTGGTTCTGAAGCATAAAAATGATATTAGCCAATATTAGCTATATTTGGTAAATGAAATGAACAAGCATTTGCATAATTTATAAGCAATACATGTCCCCTACCGGGGGGAAACATTTTCTGGACTCCCGGTATTGATTTTGTTTGTGGTCACCTGCTTCCATTCAAAGTTTGGAATATCAATATAAGAGTAGCTAGTGAAAATTAGTATTTTCTAAATTACTACTCATATTTCATCAAGATATTGTTAACATTTCAATTTATTTTGAACACAGTGTCAATTTAATTGTTACAGACATACAGAACAGACAGATAGACGGACTAACACATCCCGAAATTAATATTAATACTTTCATTTTCTCTCCCACTCTCACTCTCACTCTCACTCCAATCCCACTCTCACTCTCCCCCACTCTCTCTCCCCACTCTCACTCTCTCTCTCTCCTCCACACACTCTCTCTCCCCACACTCTCTCTCTCCCCCACTCTCCACCCTCTCGTCCTCTCTCCCCACTCTCACTCCTTCCCTTTCTCCCCCTTTCACTCACTTTCTCTCTCTCCATTCTCACTCCTTCCACTCTCAGTCGCTCCAACCTCACTCCCTCTCTCTCCACTCTTACTCTCTCTCACACATTCCCTCTTCGGAGACAGCGGAAGAGATAGTAGGAGGCTACATGTAAATGTGATAAGGATAGAGAGTGCAGGGAGATCAAAGGGGGTTTAGATAGAACGGGAGATAGTAATCCGCCACTCTCACCCTCTTTTCTCTCCCTCACTGTATCTCTCCCTCTCACTCCTCCTCCCCTCCCATTCTGTCTTCCTCTCACATTCCCCACATTCTCACTCACTCTCTCTTTCTTTTTTTTGTTTAGTTTGTTTAACTCAGTTAAATCTTACTCCTATGAAATAAACTATTCATATGCAAATATATCAATGTTTCATGATTATTTACAATTAAAAAAAATAGATATAATTCTTTTTCCATAATAAAGAAACATTTTTATCGTTATCTTAAAAGAAATTTAAAAAATGTCTATTCTTGATCTTTTTATTTTAAGTAAATTTATCAAAATTGACTATTTATGCAAAAAAACTGATGTCATTTAATATTATAAGGGCGATAACTTAAGCAAAAATATATAGAGGCAAAATATTAAAATGTTCTTTATTTGACCTGAAAGAAGTAAAAATTTTCGGGATTAACTTTCACTATCTTTATCCCTTGTTTTCAATCAGTTTACTTGAATTCTATATTTTATATATTTTTCATGCTCAGATATTGTGAGGTTGCAATGATACTAGCCAAAATGCATTTGCATCTTGACTTCCTCGCTGTTCGACGCTGAAACCAGTATATATTTTTTTTGTTTTGAATATAAACGTGTTTGTTTGGTATTTTATTGGCATAATCATGTTATTCGCTTCGCGAATGGAATAAGTTTGATGTTGTACACGTTAACGTCAAAACCTGTATAGGAATGATTTTAATCATGTTTTAGCATTCGTTAATAAGAATTATCAATGATTTAAGGAAATAAAATATATTGAGAATAAATGGAGAATTCTGTCTTGTATGATAACGTAATAGGTATAAAAAAAAAATGAAAGAACCGTATCGATCATACATATGTGAAGAACAGGTAGCGAATCAAATAACATGAGTATACATGTATATATACTGACGCAACATTCTAAAAAGCCTCTGAAAGGGGAGATTTTCCCCGGAAAAGGGTTTCTTTGGGGGACATACAGATAAAAAATGGGGCTTGGATTTTTTGGGGGGATCATACTTAAAATGATCATTTCTTAAATGATCAAGGCATATTATAGGGAGCGAATCAAATAACATGAGTATATACCGACGCAAGTTCTGTTTTTCCTTCCCTGAGTCAATTTAGACCACATCGATCAAACATATGTGAAGAACAGGTAGCGAATCAAATAACATGAGTATATATTTACAGACGCAACATTCTAAAAAGCCTCTGAAAGGGGAGATTTTCCCCGGAAAAGGGTTTCTTTGGGGGACATACAGATAAAAAATGGGGCTTGGTTTTTTTGGGGGATCATTCTTAAAATGATCATTTTTCAAATGATCAAGGCATATTATAGGGAGCGAATCAAATAACATGAGTATATACCGCCGCATGTTCTGTTTTTCCTTGCATGAGAGTCAACTAGACCGTATCGATCATATATATGTGAAGAGCAGGTAGCGAATCAAATAACATGAGTATATATATACAGACGCAACATTCTAAAAGCCTCTGAAAGGGGAGATTTTCCCCGGAAAAGGGTTTCTTTGGGGGTCATTCAGATAAGAAATGGGGCTTGGTTTTTTTGGGGGGGTTCATTCTTAAAATGATCATTTTTCAAATGATCAAGGTAAATTATAGGGAGCGAATCAGATAACATGAGTATATACCGCCGCAAGTTCTGTTTTCGTATCGATCATATATATGTGAAGAGCAGGTAGCGAATCAAATAACATGAGTATATATATACAGACGCAACATTCTAAAAGCCACTGAAAGGGGAGATTTTCCCCGGAAAAGGGTTTCTTTGGGGGTCATTCAGATAAAAAATGGGGCTTGGTTTTTTGGGGGGGTTCATTCTTAAAATGATCATTTTTCAAATGATCAAGGCATATTATAGGGAGCGAATCAAATAACATGAGTATATACCGCCGCAAGTTCTGTTTTTCCCAGCATGAGAGTCAATTAGACCATATCCATAAATTTCAAATAAAATTAACGGAATAAATAACAAACTTTATTCAATTATTTATTTTCTCATT
>NW_026923652.1:0-22440 GCF_032062105.1 Saccostrea cuccullata | reverse complement strand
TTCTGATTATAACTTCAACTGACGAGGCTTGGGAAAATATTGCAAAGAAAATGAACAATTGTTCATTTACAAAAAATGAATTACACTCTTTTGGTTTGAATTGGAAGGATATGTCAAAGGGAGAACGGATTCAGATCCTTCACACTATTTTGAAACTTACAAACGAGATACACCTTTCTCTACCGTTGAAAAGGTTGTCTCGGGATTTATAGATCAGTATGTTGGATTCCCAGAGATATGCACACTATTTTTTAAATGTAGCGAATTTCAGAAACATGGTGCTGTATTCTTTGGTCGACCGCTACGTTATTTAGCCTCACATTTAGAAAAAATGTGTCTTGATTCAAACAAGAAAGAACAATTTCTGTTACTGGTGTATATGAGCTTTAATGACATGAAAATAGATATAAGCAAATCGGATCAAGGGCTGAGAAAAATATATGAATCATGTGGTCTCAATAATATTGATTTCAAGTCGCTTTTACCACCAGAAGAAATCGTATTGAAAGAAAACTCATCAGTCTATGTGTTACAGCATGAAATAATAAAAAGAATGTCACTCATAACTTTTGGTAAGTTTTATTTCTCGGAAATGCTAAGTTTTCATCAAGAAAAGATCTGCTTGGTTGGATAAAACACACAAAAAAAACACCCTTTGCATCATTATCGAAAGGTGTTAAGGAAGCGTCAGAAATGAACCAGTTCTTGAAATTAATGACGAGCCATGGTTTGAATATCTTAAGAAAGTAGAATCGGTAGCCAAACCAACTATTGAGATTAACTGTAAAGATGAGATACCCCCCAAAATACTTACATCTGAAACATGCACATAGGAGTGTCATTCAAAGGATACGTAAACTTTTGTTTTATGCTTATATATATCTTACACTCGCGATCGACGCTGAGATATTTCGGGAGCTTGCTTTTTTCCGAGAGGTAATAACTGAAAGCAATATCGTCCAAAGGAAGGAAGTCAAGTGAGGTTTCTCATCTGGAGAAATTCTGTAAACTTTATTCTTGAATTAAGGTGAATTATCCCTCTGCTCCAATTTTCACCATTGTGTTTTTTTTTTAATTCCAAACATTGATTTTCATGATCAAAACTGGCATTAAATTCAAATGGAAAATAGTTTGAAGTTGTTTAATTACTTTTCGAAATGAATATTATGTCTAATCATGAAGTGAGAACATTTGATATGGTAATAAGAAAGATCAAAATCTATAATTTTTTAACTCACAATTAATAAGGGATCTATGAAAATAATATTTACTATCAAACCTATCTAATTTTCATTAGAAAACAAATTGAAGCGTTGCTTTTTAAATCAGAATATTAAAATGTTTTCTGTGCTTGTAAAATATGTGTCTAACAACAAGAGTTATCTTTCCATTACCACCCATTGAACTTTGTTAGTGAAACAAAATATTAATTAAATGATTATAAACAATTCTGCATCTGAAATTTCTGTAACAATTTAAGGATAAACGTTTATAGATATAAATATATCAATTTATACAGTTTGAAGGAACGGAGTATACATGTAAATGTTTTTGGTAAACTGTTATAAATAATTAAGGTTTCGTCAAAGGTCAACATGTCTAAAAAATTATTTTTACAATAGCTCCAAAACTATGTGTGGTATAAAGTCAAAACGTTTACAGTTTATAAATACGTCATTGATTAATAGATAGAAAGTATCACTTGACAACAAATATTTTTAAAAAGTTTTTTTAAGAAAAATTGTATCATAAAATGTGCATATTTTGAATAAATGCACGTGCTTAATTCTGTCTTTTTTTTTATGAAAACCATCATTGCAGAAATAATATATGTTTATCATTGAAGGGCAGGTTGGACATGAATGGTCTCTGAAAGGCTGTTATTGAAAGCATGACATGTAAAGAGACAAGACGCCTATAGAATCCGCCATTTGCAATGTACTTTCAATTTCAAGTCTAAACATTTGGACAAAAATAAACAGGGAAAACAACTTTTCAGAGGCTATCCAAGTCCAACTTGCCCTTCATTGACAAACATACTTTATTTCTGCAATGATGGTTTCACTGAGAGCACGGAATTAATTGGGTGTATTTTTTAAAAATATATGCATTTTTAAGAAGAATTTTTCTCAATATTTTTTTCAAGTATTTTTTTTTATCAGGTGATACTTTCTATCCGTTCATCAATGAAAAAAATTATAAACTGTAAAAGTTTTAACTTTATACCTCACGTAGTTTTGGGGCTATTTTAAAAATAATTTTTTGAAAATGTTGACCTTTGACGAAACCTTGATGAAACTATTTGCAATAGAAACTAGAAATGAATATGTATGTACACTACAACAAATGTAGCCCATTCCAAGTTTTTTCTCTGTTTAGCGTCCACCAATCTTTCAAAAATCTAGCTACCTATTTGCAAAGAACACACAAATAAATGAAACACATATTTTATAGTAAAAAGAATTAAGAAAGAACAAAAGACATAATTTCATTAATCTATTTTTCTTAAAGAAAGCTATTCTTCAGCAAAATCAAGGTATTAAATAAGAAAACTTTTCCACTGGTGAAATATTTAACAAATATTTAGAGATATTGCCGCAAATCACAAATTTTGGCCTGAATAATTACTTTTCGGACTCCTGATTCTAGATCTGTTTGGTTTTTTTTGACAAGGGGTGTCAAAAACCAAGGCGCACACGGATGATAAACGTAGAAAAATTGGAATGGCCTCATTAGAGTTGGTACAAAATGGTCGTCATTTATAAACTCTGTAAATTCTGACAAAGACAATCCTTTTTAATTCCAAGGCAATTCTGAAATGCTATCGGAAAATTATCTTCTATTATCAGATGGACATTACAAGTTAACGGTCAGCAGTCTGTTAATATGTAATATTCATAAATATTGTGAATTTTTTTAAATTGTCAAAATGTAATGATTGATGATTGTTTTCGAAAAAAAAAAATCAACTTTCCCAATTCTTTATCATATTCTGAACATGCTATGTCAAAAATCAAGTGTTATATTAACCAGTGTAAGCTTAGTGTAATATTAACCTTATTTCCCATTTCAACATATTCGTATTTTATATACGTTTCTTTTGTAAAGATGATTGTTTGTTTTGCATTCATAAGTTACTTACGTGGTCGTTGGTTTTTAAGGTCTTCCGTTTCCAACGGAAGACCTTCTACTGATTGATTATTATTCTTTTTTTTTCTTCTACTTCCTAGACCGCAACTTTGAGGCCTCATATCTCACTCATTTCTCAACGGATTTTGCTCAAATTTTCAGAGGTTATAGACGTTTATAAACTCTACCAGAATGTTGACTAAAACTTCAAAAAGTCACTTCCGGTTTTGAGATATTTCCCTTTCAACGAAAATTTATAGGCTTTCGTTTCCGGATAAAGGCTGAGACCACAAAAGCTGAAGCAGAATTTTTACTGATTTTAGGTAACAGAAGGATTGAAGTTGTGCACATCGGTTTTTGTTTTTCGATTTCTGAATTCACAATGGCGCTATATAGGGGTCAAAAATTAGAACGCCTAAAAGAGCGAAAATTTACACATATTTTCCTTTTTATCTTGAAAACTAAAAATATTTTGTTTTAAGACATAGTGAACAAAAGTTGTGCATAATTGCAAGGGCTTTCATATAATAATATTCAAAAGGGACTGGCCCCTATAATTAGGGATCAAGGGACCTTAAAAGTTTTTGCTTTAAAACTCAAAAACGGTAAATATTTCGAAATGACTATCGATTATAAAGTTGTGCTTTTACATCTTACTGATCTCATGAAATTGTAATTGTGTTCGAGTCTTGTTTTAAATGAGCTGGTGCATGACCTATATATGCACAGATAATTATTTTCACTCAGCACGTAAACGAGAGCTCCTCATGCGTGTTACCAAAGCAAGCTTACTATAAATAATAAACATGGCTACATTGGAAGCTAATATTCTTCAGAATAAAGTTCTCGAAGTGTTTGTGCTTTTTTTCTTACAAATTATCATGTTTATTCACCGACAACTTTCCCTTTTATTTCATTTTTTTAAAAATCGTATGAACGAAGTCTACTAAAAAGGGAAGAAAATATCATCTTTTCTTCTTATCACATAAAAGCAAACAATATAGTGAGAAAATAAAACATAACTAAAAAGCACAAATACTATTCACATCCATTAAGTGCACGGCTTTAACATTCACCTTGTTTGTTTACAATTATATAACGCGCCTCCCTCGATAGCGGCGGGGCAAAGTCTGTCACCGCCGGAAGTAACTTTCATTAAAAAAAAAAAGAGTAATGAAGTCCAAAAATTGGTTAATCCTCCAAATCTATGTTAAGTATAGCAAACTTAAGCCATTCTTTGGTACTTCCGGTTTGACCGAAAGTGACGACGACGGACGGAAAATTAATATTTAAGCTTCTAGTGAGACATGTTACCCAAAAACCTGTCAAAAACGGCAAAAATATGCATTTTCTGACTACTTCCGGTTCGACCGGAAGTGACGTCGCCGGACGTATTTTGACGACCCCATTAGATAAAGCTTGATATTTTGAACAACTTTGCTTCCTTGATGCATAACAAATTCTCAATACTTTTTGAGATATCTGGAAAAAACTTTTGGCCCCTCTAGGTCCCTTAATTTAGGGGTCAGCCCTTTTTTCGACATATCATTTGAAAGATCTTCTAATTCTGCACAAATTATGTTCTATATATTTTAACAAAATATTTTTAGTTTAGAAGATAAAAAGAAAAATATGAGTAATTTTTGGTTCTTTTAAGCGTTCTAATTTTTGACCCCTATATAGCGCCATTTTGAATACAGAAATCGAAAAACAAAAACCGATGTGCACAACTTCAATCCTTCTATTATCTAAAATCAGTAGAATTTCTGCTCCAGCATTAGCCGTCTCTGAGCCTTTGTCTGGAAACGAAAGCCTATAAATTTTCGTTTAAAGGGAAATAACTCAAAACCGGAAGTGGCTTTTTGAAATTTTAGACATCATTCTGATAGAGTTTATTAACGTCTATAACGTCTGAAAATTTGAGCAAAATCCGTTGAGAAATGAGCGAGATATGAGACCTCAAAGTTGCGGTCTAGGAAGCAGAAGAAAAAAAAGAATAACTAGAGCAAAGCTCGTTGCAAAGCAACGAGTGGGTCTTCCTTCTTAGCGATAAGCAGAAAGTGAAATGTTTCAATTGTCAACTTTGCTACCATTTTTTATTTCTTTGACTCAAATAGCAAAAACCTTTCCGGGTTAGAATAGGTCCTCAGTACCCCCTTGCTTGTCGTAAAAGGCGACTAAATGGGGCGGTCTTTCGGATGAGACCATATAAACCGAGGTCCCGTGTCACAGCAGGTGTGGCACGATTAAGATCCCTCCCTGCTCAAAGGCCATAAGTGCCAAGCATAGGCATAAATTTGCAGCCCTTCACCGGCAATGGTGACATCTCCATATCAGTGAAATATTCTGGAGAGGGACGTTAAACAGTAAACAATCAATCAATCAATTAAACTGTAAAAAATACACATATAACAGACCTTTATCACCTTAACTATTAGAATTAGTATGTCTTCTCTTGGAAACGGAAGACCTCAATACAGATGTTAACATGCAAGATCCGACACATGTATACTTAAAAAGAATATTTATTCCAAACTAAAGATAGATTCTGTAACAAAATCTATTTCTCTTGAAAAACTGAAAGCAATTGATTTGTTCATATTTGTGGATTTATGTCTGTTTCTCAAATCAAAATTTAAATATGATATATTTAAAGTCATTTTCATAAACTAAGACTGTTTCACATGAATGTTTCAATTTCATTATGCTGTTTATTCCTTGTCATCCCCCAACAGATGCTCTTCTGGCAAATCATGATCATGCTTGGAATCAAATTTCAGTACTCTGATGACAGTCATACCTATCAAAAAGAAATTGAAATTTTTTATTGAATTTTTTTTAAAAGTGCAAGTTATACACTGTTTTAAGATAAGATAAACTATCAAACTGAGTTCAAAGATACTGTCACATTTTCTACATGTGTATTATTTGTAAAGCTTCAAGTAGTCTATAATTATTTATGAATATAAAAGCAACGAGTGGGTCTTCCTTCTTAGCGATAAGCAGAAAGTGAAATGTTTCAATTGTCAACTTTGCTACCATTCTTTATTTCTTTGACTCAAATAGCAAAAACCTTTCCGGGTTAGAATAGGTTCTCCGTACCCCCTTGCTTGTCGTAAAAGGCGACTAAATGGGGCTGTCCTTCAGATGAGACCGTATAAACCGAGGCCCCGTGTCACAGCAGGTTGGGCACGATAAAGATCCCTCCCTGCTCAAAGGCCATAAGTGCCAAGCATAGGCCTAAATTTGCAGCCCTTCATCAGCAATGGTGACGTCTCCAAATCAGTGAAATATTCTGGAGAGGGACGTTAAACAGTAAACAATCAATCAATCAATTATACTGTAAAAATACACATATAACAGACCTTTATCACCTTAACTATTAGAATTGGTATGCCTTCTCTTGGAAACGGAGGACCTCAATACAGATGTTAACATGCAAGATCTGACACATACTTAAAAAGAATATTTATTCCAAACTAAAGATAGATTCTGTAATAAAATCTATTTCTCTTGAAAAAATGAAAGCAATTAATTTGCTCATATTTGTGGATTTATGTCTGTTTCTCAAATCAAAATTTTAATATGATATATTTAAAGTCATTTTCATAAACTAAGACTGTTTCACATGAATGTTTCAGTTTCATTATGCTGTTTATTCCTTGTCATCCCCCAACAGATGCTCTTCTGGCAAATCATGATCATGCTTGTTATCAAATTTCAGTACTCTCATGACAGTCACACCTATCAAAAAGAAATTAAAATTTTTTATTGAATTTTTTTTAAAACATGTTAAAAGTGCAACTTATACACTGTTATAAGATAAGATAAACCATCAAACTGAGTTCAAAGATACTGTCACATTTTCTACATGATTGTGTATTATTTGTAAAACATCCGGTAGTCTATAATTATTTATGAATATAGGTTTACAGGCAGTCATTTGAGGATGTTATAAAATAACATATTAGTTTTTCATGATTTCAAATAAAGAAAATGTACATTACTTGTTCATATCAAAATTTATTAGGAATGGTAAAGGTTAACAGTTGTTAACCGACTAATCAGCCAAAAAGATGGTATCCAGTTATGATTTTTTACGTGTCAGGATAAGACCATTCGTAAAGGTGTTACAGCACATTAAGAACAATGCGCTAATGAAGTGACAAAACGCAAAGTAACAATGTGGCTCTAGCTCATTTATAACACCATGCTAGTAAGTTTATGACAACATTCTGGCCAGTTTAAGACATTTACAAGCTAGCATGAAGTAAAAATGTGCTACAACACTTATGACAATGGGCTAGTGTGTTTATGACAACACAATGACAATGTACTTGTGCATTTGTAACAATGTTGCAGCAGGCTTTTACACCACACAGTCAAGATTACATATAATAGATTGTGTAAAGATGTGTTAGCATGGCAGCATATTTTGTGTCAGCACAACTGCATGTTATTTTAAGTTGCCTTAGCCTGACAGTATTGTGAACACTGTGTTATAATTAGGACATTGTTCCTAAACATGCTGAACCACTTTTACAAATAGCCTTATCTGGACACCATAATTTTCATAACCGACTAGCCATGTTTTTTTGTAAAAGTACATGTACCAAGGTACATGTAAATCATTTTTATGCACCCGGATCGACACATCCGAAGCGTATATTGTTTTTGTCCTGTCTGTCTGTCTGTTTGTCTATTTATCTGTTTGTCTGCAAACTTTAACCTTTGCTATAACTTTTGAACCATGAACAGTTGAGACTCCATATTTGGTATGCATACTCCACTAATTAAGCTCTTTCAAATGACACCAAGGTCAATGACCTTGTGACCTTGACTGTGACCTATGTGCTAAAAATAGTTTTTTTCTGCAAACTTTAACCTTCGCTATAACTTTTGAACCATAAAAGATAGAGATTTCATATTTGGTATGCATAGTCCACTAATTAATCTCTTTCAAAATGACACCAAGGTCAATGACCTTGTGACCTTGACTTTGTCCTATATGCTAAAAATAGCTTTTTTGAACATTCACTATAACTTTTGAACAATGAAAGATAGAGACTTCATATTTTGTATGCATATTCCACTAATTAAGTTCTTTCAAATGACACCAAGGTTAATGACCTTGTGACCTTGACTGTGTCCTTTATGCTGAAAATATGTTTTTTAACTTTGTTGCTGCCGGGTGCATAGTGTTTCACAAACACATCTTGTTTTCATTTAGATTTCCATACGTTTTAAAAAGACAGGGAATGAAATTCAATTTTCTATAAGCTTCTATTCATTATAAGTGTTTGCCAACTACATCTTTGTCTTTATGGTAGCCTAGTGGTAGGACATTCCCTTTATATAATCCTGAAGCTTAGCTTGATTTTTAGCCGGGCTCATTGCTACGTTGTTCAACAGGAAATGCTGCTTCATCACTGCTTAATCAAATTTACGCGTTAAAATATAGTACATTTGCGCAATCAAATTTGAGGCAATACAAACACTGATTACAGAATTAAATTTTCAAAGTTATCTGAAATTGTCAAAAAATAATTATAATAATGTACTTTCTACAGTCTTCTTCGATTAATTATTTGTTTAAAATATACAAAAGGTTTTCATCAGGTATCGATGTGTGCGCCATATTCTATAAATAATAGGGCTGTCAGGGTTACAAAATTTTTCGGGTCGGGTCGGTTCTGATTTTTTTAGGTTTGGTTTCGGGTATATCGGTTCGGGTAATTAATGGAATAAAAGCTAATGATTTGTATTATTTTCAACAACAAAAAGAATATTTTCATTTAATCTTCGAAATAGCAACATTTTAACTAGTTTAAAGTAGCTTCCTGACTAGACAACAATTGTACCATATTATTTAAATCACCTTATAATTGCAATGTATTAAGAAATCTCTCGTTTTTGACGCCATTTTTATAGTAAAACCTACACTACTATACAAATCGGAACCGAACCGAATTCCGGAAGAACAGAACCGTACCCGAACCGAATGAATTGTTCCGCGGTTCCGGGTCATTTCGGGTACCTGTGACAGTCCTAATAAATAAAGGTTGTACTGTCAGACTAACACAAATGCGGAAAACATTATTAATTACTTGATGTACGCTTTGATGCAAATTCTCAGCTGAGGAAACATCAGTGCATAATCGTTTGACCTTAATTAATCTTGTTGCATTAGTGTTTATTTACTTCTGTTGGTATATAATCCCCGAAACCGCCTCAAACGATACATGTGATAAATATTTTACGCTGAATTTATTTAATTTTTAAAACTTTTTAATACTTACAGTATATGCCATAGAGATATTTTTGTGTGTTAACATATCCTCTAAATG
Source organism: Saccostrea cuccullata (assembly GCF_032062105.1). NCBI lineage: Eukaryota > Metazoa > Mollusca > Bivalvia > Ostreida > Ostreidae > Saccostrea > Saccostrea cuccullata. The sequence goes on along the minus strand of NW_026923652.1, from coordinate 12,964 downwards.
TCTGAACTTGTTTTTAAACTGTCATTATGGTCTTTGTTCATTACCCTGTAAATGAGCCCAGCTTTCAGTACTTCTGAGTACTTTGATTATTCACTGCATCAAACCTAAGACAAAAACATGATGCAGTAATGTTACTTAACCATGCACCCAGCATTTGAAGTGAATGAGACCTTAAAAACCTCATAGTACATTTTAGGACAATGTCATAAGTTCCAAATAAAGGTCTAAATTAAAACTATTCACCAGTATATATTAGCACCTCTAAATGAGTGAAGGAGTGAAAATTCTCAAATAACATTACCAATCAAAGTATCAATAAGAAGCTGATTCTTACGTCACAGGTTCCAATCCCATTGCTAAATGCTTGAGACGGGTTACTCCAATGAGACCGTATAAACCGAGATGCAGTGTCAAAGGGATCCCTTACTTCTCAAAGGCAATAAGTGCTGAGTACAAGTCTATATTTGCAGCTTACTATCCCAAGTGGTGGCATCATCAAATGACTGGAAAATGTTTGATAGGCCAATAATCAAACAAACCATTCCTGCAGTCATCTAAAAAATAAGCATACTTTCTATTATTACAATTGTTTTTACAATTTTTTTTTGCGATTTAACTGAGCAACATTTTTGCAATTTTTTGTCAATAAATTTTGCTACTAAAGACTTTGTTTGAACAGTATTTATAGCAAGTACAGACAGCAGCACGAAGCGCTGCTCATAGTGCAAGCTCTCGTGACAATGCCTTGGCGAAGAGAAAATTATCACTTGCTTATTGATCCACACAATTTCTTTTCCGCAGTAGCTTTGGACCCACAGAGCTTTGATTCTTGCAAGAATTGATCAAAAGTTTCCAAAAAATAAATTCACCTTGATTTAATGGATAAATTGCAGATAAATAGTGGGAAAAAAAATTCTTCATTAAAGTCAGCACTATTCAAGATTTAGACTGGTAATGTAGGCCTAACTTACACCACGACATCGTGTGACTTCAAAGTCTAGTGCCCTGTTCACATGGAGAGTTTAATTTGCAGTAAATTATCGCGAATTAAACTAATGGGAATCAAACTAATGGGAATCAAACTGTGTTAACATGACAGCTAATGCGAAGTAAACAAATGCGAATAAAAATTTTACTTCTACAGTCAAGCGTCAGTAAGGCTATCCACTCAAAAATAGCACAAGTACTTAAAGCTGACCACCAACATGTAGCATTTGAATTAATTTTGCCATTACACATGCCTCAAAATTTAATTAGAATAGGCTTCCCTTTGTGTTCACATGGAGCTAATGCGAAGTAATTTAATTTGCAGTAAATTAATTCGAATTAATAAAACTAATTTGAATTAAACTCCCCGTGTGAACAGAGCATCGATGCACCAAATATCAAGTGTGGTTTGACAAGCCCGATCTAAATTAAAACTGAATAAGTATCTGCCCTCACCCTAACAGTCACACTGTCAACATATTGTTACAGTGTATATTCAACTAATAATTAGTGTAGTGTGAATAAGCCCCTCCATGGTAACTGCGGTATACTGCTCTTTTGTAGGGCAAAATAATAATGTTTGGCAAAGTTTTTGTTGAGAGATAATTAAATGACATATATTTAACAAATACTTATACGTCATATTTCATCAAACTATATCATTTTGCCCTACAAAAGAGCAGTACCGCAGTTACCGTGAAACGGTCTTTAAGAGTATCACTATGATGGATAGTGGAGTGTTGAATTTTTTGTTTTGAAAGTGAGTCTTGTTGAAATTAAATGCTCACATATATTTAAATAAAAAATAAAAAGCTGTTGGGATTTTAAAAGGCTAACAGAAAGCGTCTGAGCTTTAAAACAGATGTATCGTCGTGTCTGTGTATTTCCAAAAATATCAATGCTCTAAGCTGCCATAGTAATGTAAATTTTAGGTAAAATAAATTTCTAACCTTCATTCCGATGGTCCACGCCAGTCAAACTTTAAAATGTCACCGTCGACTCTTTCATCACCAATGATCACTCGATACATTTATCACTGGGAACTACGAACCAGAGTCAAGAGTGCTCCGCTTGTTAATGTAATAGTTGGAATTTCCTCGTAAACAATTCACACAAAAATTTATAAATCGGATAATTCTGCTGAGAATAATGCTCCAGAGGATTGATAAAGTACTTCGTAGCTGCAGATTAAATGTGCGTGCATGTCTACATACGGCTTGTGGCATGTGTGGTAAGAAAATGCTCAACTTCACATGATTTCTAACATTCTGTTTGTAAACATGTGTCTGATTTTTGGGACACACTAATAACCGGATATACGAAAGACATGGTATTTACCTGATGTCTTTATTTTAGATTAAATGATAATATTGAGTACTTCAAATGACTTATTTAAAGACTATGACTATGATGCATAATGCTATACAAAAATTCGTTTGTTTTGAATATTTACTGACGATTTTGAATCAGGTCAAATAAGGTTTTTAGTATATCAGGTCTTTAGTACCTTCCTATTTCCCACAATGCCGCGCGTTGTTTACAAACAAGAGGCCTCGAAAAGACTTCCTCTAAACTAATGCAGAAATATTTTGATTTTACTTATTGTTGTATACATCATCACATTATATTTATTATTTGAATAAAAAGAAAACAGAGAAACACCGAATCAAAACAATATCTTTCAGGTGCATCAACTAAAACTATGCAAGAGGCCCAGTAAAGGCTTGGCTATAGTAGACAACTTGTTCTTGTAAGGTTTCTCACATATTTGTTTTATAAAAAACTAATAAATATAGCTTGAAGTTTATTTCTCTTTATATCAAACAACAAGATTTAATCAGTTCGAAATTATTTCAGTCAAACTATTTCATAATATACCAATATTTTTAGCTATAAGAAAAAAACGTGTATGAGCTATTAACCCCTAATTATAGGGGCCAGCCCCTTTTCCTTGATCTTATATGAAAGCTCTCGTAATTATGCACAACTTTTGTTATATATTTCTTACCAAATTATTCTCGGTTCAAAAGTTATTACACAAAAAGAAGCAAAATTTCATGGAAAAAAAAAATTACTAAAAATTGCCGTCACATAGCTTCCGATCTTTAAAAAAATCAGCTAATAATTTTATCGTTATGCACATCTACAATGTATTGGCTACAAGTTCTCCAACTTTCATGTAATTATCGTATGTCGTTCTTGAGATTATTAGTGGACACGAGACATCAAAATTATCAATTAAAGGGCAATAACTCACAAAGTAAGGCATGTATCAAAAAATTGAAAGCAGATGTAAATAGGTGTAAATACAAGGTATCAAACCTGAAAGTTTCATAAAAATCAGTCGAAAGGTCTTTGAGAAATCGCCTGTCAAAAATCCGGCGGGAAAAAAAAAGCAAATAATAATAAGAAACAGTAGAATAACAGTAGGGTCTTCCGAAGGAAGCTCGGAAGACCCTAATACAATATGAACGGAAACAATATACGCCCGGATTTCATAAAAAAAAAACTTTTAAGAGTCAAATAATACACAATTATTTACTGCGCGATTCTCGTATTCATTCTTTTTTTAAAGTGTGTTTACCATTACATAATCTATCTTTCGATTACACGCTGCCGAGAAATTCTAAAGCGACACACCGCGGTGAACCATTGACCCCGCAGTCATAGGCAAATAATTGGTATATACAAACCATTGTAAGAAAATATTACTTTCTCTAAGTAAATTAAATCTTTCAAAAATATCTTAAATTTTTTTGGTTTGACTTTAGCACAAAACGCGGGGGCATTTATTTTACATGTACATTAATCAGGCTTCAATTCTTAAATATTCGTTAGATCCATGTGAAATTTGACGATTCAAAGCGCAAGTACTGGCGATCTGCAGTTTCTTACTTCAACCAATATTTATTAAAATGCACAAGCTTTGCTCTTTTCACACACAAATAAATCCGTTTTCAACACAAGTTTTCCGAAACACATTTGTTTATCAAAGATATTAATTAACCATGGCTATACCAATTTTAAACTTTTAAAGAGAATCTTCCGAATCGTAAGGATAGAATTATACTCAATGAAATGGACTAAACATCGATAAGTAACACCGACACGTGTAAACTTCATAAGTGACTTCTGTGCTGCACACTGTTTATTAATTTATAGAAGTCTGGAAACACACTTTGTTGATAAAAAGCAGAGTATCTATGATTCGAGGTGGCATGGTTCTGCTTTTCATAATTTTTCTGAATCTTCGCATAGTAAAGGCGTGTCAATATTTTTTCATAAAAATTTTACATTCAAAACCCTAAATTTACACAAGTCTGCTGATAGTCGAATCTTATTAATGAATATTGAACATGACAACAATATTATTACTTTGGTCAATGTTTATGCCCCAAATTTAGAAACCCAACGAATTAGCTTCTTTAAAAAAGTTACTAAGTGGATATCACAATATGCTATGAATGAAGAAAATCTGATATTTGCTGGAGATTTCAATTGTAATGTAAAGAATGAAAAAGATAAAAGTGGGAAAATAGTAAGGGAGATAATGCAAAGATTTGATTTATTTGATATGTGGTCGGAACTAAAACCTGATAAAAACTGTTTAACGTGGTGTGATGGAAATGGGTCACCAAAAAGTCAAATTGATTATGTCAAAGCAAGCAAACATTTTTGTTACGCTCCAGAGAACATTTTTTTACGCAAAGCCCCAAATGTTAACACTTGTGGAATGAGTGATCATATGTCAATAGTTTTTAAATTTAAAATATCATGTAACACTAGAGGAAAAGGCTTTTGGAAATTAAATGTATCTATTTTGCATGATACAAATTATGTTAAAACAATAAATGACTTTTTAAATAACCTTCCAGATGAAATAGAAAATGAGGAAAATCGACATATTCAATGAGAATTAATAAAAAATACATATAAGAAATTTAAGCATTAACTTTTGTAAACAAAAAGGTAAAACGATAAGAAATAAAATCCAACTAATTGAAAGAGAAATTGAGGAGATTGAAAATAGGAATTACGCACATATTGACGTTAAAAAAAAGAGAGAACTAGAAAAAGAGTTAGACGAATTATATAAATACAAAGCTAAAGGCGCACAAATCAGATCTAGAGCAAAATGGATTGACGAAGGGGAAAAAAATACGTCATATTTTCTTAGATTGGAAAATAAACACCAATCTCACAATGTAATCAACAAAGTTAACAACAATGGACAAATATACACTAAAACAGATGAAATTTTGAAACAACTTAGCTCATTTTATGACGATCTCTACTCGAGTAAACATGTTTCGGATGAATGCGTTGATAACTATTTAAGGGAAATAAATCTTGAAAATAAAATAACAGATGAAAAAAGAGAAACAATTGAAAAATTTCCTTCTTTAAAAGAATGTGCTGAGGCAATTTACCATATGAAACAAAATAAATCCCCGGGCAATGATGGTATACCAGTAGAATTTTACAAAATGTTTTGGAAGCACTTAAAAACATATTTTTACAATGCCCTTATTTATTCTTTTGAACTAGGTGAACTTTCAAATACACAAAAATGTTCTATATTATCCCTTATTCATAAAAAAGGGTCTCTAGACAAATTAGAGAATTACAGACCTATCAGTCTAACTAATATAGATTACAAAATCATAGCTTTTGTTTTCGCTAGAAGGCTACAAAATGTCATAGATACCGCTATAAATGAAAACCAGACAGGATATATTAAAGGTAGATTTATTGGTAATAATGCTAGACTTATCGTAGATATTCTAGAATACTGCGAAAATAATAACAAGGAGGGCATTTTACTCTTTGCTGATTTTTATAAAGCCTTCGATTCGGTTGAATGGAATTTCCTATTTAAAACTCTAGAGAAATTCAATTTTGGACCTAATTTCATAAAATGGATTCAAATATTTTATAAAAACCCCGTCTTCTATGTAAAGAACAATGGATGGTTGTCAAGAAAATGTCAAATGAAACGTGGAATTAGACAGGGGTGTCCAGTACCTGCGTTACTTTTTTTATTCGTAATGGAAATGCTAAATTTGAAAATAAACAATTGTAAAGATATAAAAGGTTTCAAAATTAATTCATTGGAAAAAGAAATTAAATGTGTACAACATGCCGATGATACTACGCTTCCACTTGAAGATGAATTATCATTGGAAAATGCGTTAAACATTATTTACGATTTTGGCAAGGTGTCGGGCACAAAATTAAATATAACTAAAACAGAATGTATCATTTTAGGACCTCTTAAGGAAAGATTAGCTCACAAAACACATATATGTCAGACGAAAATAAATAAAGATACTTTAAAATGTTTAGGAATATATCTTGGAACTAACAAAGAAATTTGTAATGAAAAAAATTGGATATGTAAACTAAAGGAGTTTTAAAAAATATTGGATTCATGGAGATGCCGAAAACTTACTATTTTCGGTAAATGTCAAATTGTGAACTCTCTTATTTTATCAAAAATTGTTTTCCCTGCAACGGTTTTAGAAAATCCAGGCAATGATTACATCAAAAGTCTGAATAAGCTCATTTTTTCATTCCTATGGGGCAATCGAGAACGCATTAAGCGACTTACATTAATTCGAGAAATTAAAGAGGGGGTGTAGGAGTTATTGATCCGGACACCAAAATTAAAGCTATTAAAGCAGCTTGGGTATCTAAACTTTTACAAAATAAGAGCAATCTAAGTAAGCTTTTAAATGCAGTTTTAGCAACTCGTAAAATGAATATCCAATATATTGCAGAGTCAAATGTAACAAAATGTTCTGACTTCAATAGTCTGAAAGGGCTTTCACAATTCTACAAAGAGGTTTTTACTGCCTTTAATGAATGCAAGACTTTAGATAACAATGAAACAATAGAGAAAATTTTACGACAAAATATTTGGTTTAATACAAACTTTAATATACAAAAGGGAAAATCTTGTATTTTCAGAACTGGTACGAAAGCGGCTTTCATTATGTGAAAGATCTTGTTAATGATACTAGTTTTAAATCGCTTAATGAAATAGCTGAAATACTAAAGTCAAAACGAAACTATCTTTGTGAATATTTAATATTAAAAAACGTTTTTTATTCTAAAATATATGGCGATACAAGTATGGGAAAATATATTAATATCAACAAAGAGTTTCACTTTAAATTACAAGGAAAAATAGAAGATATAAGTAAAACAAAATCTAGCTTCTTTTACAAAATCTTAATATATAACAAGTCCGAAAAGCCTATCATGGAAAGTTTTTGGGAAAAGGAATTTAGCAATATAAACCCACTGTGTTGGCGAAAAATATATGAAGAAAAAATTGTAAAAATTAATGACAAAAATATTGCCGAATTCAATTTTAAACTACTGCACAATATGTTACCAAATAACTTGTATCTTAGTAAATGGAATAAAAATATTGAAAAATATTGTTCTCATTGTCAAGAAATAGAAAATACAAAACATATACTTTTTGACTGTATACTTATAGAAAATATTTGGAAACGAGTGTCTGTTGTACTTAAAGTTAATATTGTTTGGAAACATCTTGTATTGGGTTTTAGTTACTATGGAAACCAAACAAGCACAGTTTTGAATAATGTTGTTTCTTTCATAGCATTTAAAATTTTTAAATGTAAGATGAAATGTAAAATATTAGAAGAAGACATAACAAGTGACGGGCTTAATTTATTTTTGAAGTCGTCGCTTGCTAACTTTTACTTTGTTAATCGGCAAGCACAAACTATCAAATTTGATTATTGTATGCTAAAAACTCTGTCTGAAAATTTGTAAATTATTATTTTTATTATTACTAATAATTATTTTTTTTATTCATCACTCACTACAGGATTAGCCAGTAATCTTGTATTTCGGAGGTAAATTTATGATATGGACTCTGTGGTGTGTAAGGATTGTACCTCCGAATTGGTGAGTGGTCCATCGTATTATTATATGACATATAAGAAAAGAAAAAATTCATATATATTATAATAAGAATGTATGAAGTAACAATGAGTATTAAATATTTTTTTAAAGACACAATCCATATATATAACTATATGAATACCTTTAAAAATATTTTTGAATCTTCATAATTATATTCTTTGTATATTAATATACATATATGTATTAAATTTCCAATCCAGGGGGCCCCCTGGCACCCCAGGTGAGGAATACACGGAGGACCTCTTAGGAGGTATTGCCTCAAAACTTGACTTGTATTTTTGTTGAATAAAAAAAAAAAAAAAAAAAAATATTACAGGTTTTATAGTAAAGTTCAAGAAATAATGATTTTAAAGCAATGAACTTAATTTGTTTTATAATTTATTCAAAACCCGTATAAATGATAAGTATAGTGTGCTAACATTGTAATTTTGTTCCGTGATTAAATATCAGTAGCAGGTTATACAATGTACATTCAAGTAGTAATAAACCCGCATATGTCCAGAATCGAAAATTTAAGAACTTATATACCGGGGTAACAATGTTATCTGAATATTACAGACTTATCATGTAATTAAACGCTTTTACAAACAAAATTAAACTGTTAAAATCATAACCGGCACCAAAGTCAAACCATTTGTATCGTTTACCATACATAACTCAGTATTTTCTTTAAAATGATGAACTTATATCTAGCGCAAATTACTTTCCTTGGTTTAAAAAATACGCGTACGAGAGAAAACGAGTGAGAGGCATTTTATTCAAGTACATTCAAGTTTTTACCAGCGAGTTGCTGTATCAAGTATTGTCTAATTTTTATGTCTATTAAACATAATCTCCCTTTTCTATTTAAATTTATTTTATTTGATGATTTTATTCAACTTCAAGCCCAATATCATTATGTAGTACTAAAATGAAAATCCATGCACGGATGTTATTGTACATCGGGAATTTTCTTTAATCCTTTATCCATGCATTCCTCCTTCAAGGAAAATAATTATGAATAAAATGATTGAATAACGTATATAAAACCATGTGGTTTCGGTTTGTCAACGTGTTTTAGATCATGATCAGCAAATCACAACTCCTCGGGTCTTCCTGTCTATTAAGAATAATAACCGCGAATGTATTACGTATACATCATGACATCCCCATGTTCCTCACCCCTTTTACCCAAACTTTGAAATAAATGAGGAAAGATATTTTATTTGTGGACTTTTGAGTTTAATTTTATTGAAAGTAAAGATATTACCATAAAATACGTATTATGGAAAGGACTTTCAACCCCGTTTATCTTTCATAAATAAAAACTCCATGTTGTTTGAATATTAATATCCGGTGATGTTTTAAAATACCTCAATGTTGTTTTTCTAACCTGTGACAAAAATGGTGCGAGATAATGCAAATTTCAAACTTCTTCATCGGCCAATGACAGAAAAGTTGTAAATTCCTGTCAGGGATATGAACTTCTAATCACTAAAAGGTGTTTGTCTTGACACAGAGCCAAGGTTATTCTGTTAAGACCAATGTTACTGACAGAAGAAATATTTTCTTTACTACGCTATGAATTAGTAAATGAAAATCATTGGAGGCTCTTACTTGAAACATGCATTACTTATGATTGGAGGTTTTGTCATGACCCTGATCAAATGTCTTTCTGGCAAATCAAGGTCACTGACAAAAGAAAAAAATGTTTAAGCATAACTTTATAATTAAAATTTACTGGAGGCTCATGCTGGAAAGAAATGTTGTTGACATAAGAAAGTGCAGTGACCTTGACCCAAGCTCTGTACTTCCTGTCCACAGCTCCAACGGGAGACCTACTCGTTGCAAAGAGCTCGACTCTAGTGTTTTAATGTATATTTGTTCTGCTTAAGGTCTGCTGATTATGCATTGTTTATCATTTGTTGAGTTTTTATGGTCATTGAAAGTAAAATAATTGTATTCTCATTATGTTTTTTATAACACAACTATACTGATTATACATGTATTTAATAGGATGTGTATCATTAATCTAAGTCTTTTAAAACAAGTTATTTGCAGTTAAATATACTCACAATTCAATAATGTAACGCACCCCCTAATTTTATAGAATGAAAATTATATACGGGTTTTAACTATGTACCAAAAAAAGTAAGGACATATTTTACTTTGCCAAATTGGTTATTTAACGGTTGAATTATTTTCTTTTCATTACCGGAAGTTGCTTTTTTAACGAGAGCCTATTAGGATCAATGTAGAGAGAAAAAAAATTAAAAAGCGTTATAACGCCTTTTGGAAAGGCGTAATAACGCTAAAAAGGCGTTATTACGCCTTTCCATTCCAAAAGGCGTTATAACGCCTTTTTAAAAAGGCGTTAAAAACCTTTGAAAAGGCGTTATTATGCCTTTTCTAAAAGGCGTTATAACGCCTTTCTTAAAGGCGTTATTACGCCTTTTAAAGACGTTAGAACGTCTTTCTAAAAGGCGTTATTACGCCTTTATAAAATGTGTTATTACGCTTTTCCAAAAGACGTTATTACCCCTTTATAAAAGACGTAATTACGCTTCTCCAAACGGCGTAATAACGTCAATAGTCTTTATTTTGTATACATGACTAAACATATTTAGCCCAGTAATCGAGGGGTGGGTTGTTATAGGGGGGGGGGGTCAGAAATCTTACCTTTGGTACATGAATTTCACAATTTGGATATAGGTCTAAATTCTCAAAAAATAATTTAAACAAATAACAATTAGATTTCCAGGAAAAAAGATTTTTAAATGCGTCATATATTTTCAATTTTGAAACCAAACTCAAAGTCCTTTTTAAATACCAGACACACCTCTACCAGGTTTATTGATTTCAATTGCTCATTATACCTATGCAAAAAGTTTGCCTGCTTTTTTCCATGAAGAGAGAAAATATCTTCAAATGAAATGAATTTTAATACATGGCAAGCAAAAAGCATAGGCCTGTTAAATGCAAAATAATGGTTCTTCAAAAAGGGTTATAACCCTTTTAGAAAGGCGTAATAACGCCTTTTGAAAGGCAAATAACCCTTTTAGAAAGGCGTAATAATCCTTTTTTAAAAGGGGTAATAACGCGTTTAATAAAAGCGTAAAAAATGGAATGGAAAGGCGAAATAAAGCCTTTTAAAAGGCGTAATAACCCTTTTTTTGCGTTATTACGCCTTTTCGAAAGGCGTTTTAACCCTTTAATTTTTTTCTCTCTAGAATATCCTAATAGGCTTTCGTACTTTTTAGCCCTCTTTAACATAAATCAAAATTATACATTTTTAATAAAATTTTTAACAATATTTTGGGTTTTCAAGGTTTTGTAGCTGTAAATCATAAGTACTGTACTTAAATAAAACAATCCTTCTTTCTTTTCCGGATGTGATGCCTATATCAAATATATAATTCATGAACATTATATAAAAATGCTACAAACCAACATATATCAACCATATTCCTAAAACGATCGGAATTTAAACTTACAATCAGCAGTATCTTTCTGTTTTTTTTGTGAGAAAAATAAGACAATATTTATTTTCATTCAAATCTTTAACTAAGTAACTTAAAGAATCGAATTTAATTAAATTTAACGCTGAATGTTTTCTTTTCATTACACTTCAAGTCGCCCGCGTGGCGCAGTGGTTAGAGCGTCTGCTCTAGAGTCGCGAAGTAAGGAGTCAATCCTTACGTCGGGGGTTTTGAATCCCACTGCGGGACGTGGAGGCCGGTCCTTCGGATGAGATCGTATAAACCGAGGCCCCGTGTCGCAGTAGGTCGGGAACGAAAAAGATCCCTCCCTGCTTAATGGCCCTAAGTACCGAGTATAGGAAAAAATTTGCAGTCTTCACCGGCAAATGGTGGCTCTCCATATGAGTGAAAAATTCTCAGGGGCGTTAAAAAATTTCAATAAATTTACACTTCAAACAACAAACAGACTACATGATATAATGACAATGGGATAAAAAGAAGAATTATCTCTAAATGTATTAAAAATGACAATAATGATTCGAGGAATGCGAGGGTGGGTTTTTTTTAACTACAAGCCGATCCCAATCTAGTTAGCCCATTTCCCCAAGAATCCAGGATCCACCACTGCACAAACAGGCTAATTGTATTCGGCGCGTCGGCGCGCTCCCCAACAGATTTTGTATGTAAAATTTATCGCTTATACAATATTTGTCAGCATCGGGCTCGATATTTCACTCGATATTCCTATCTAATCAAAGTACTTAAAGTACCATAGGAGTTGATTTTGACGATTTTCAATAAAAATTTAATGTTTGATACTTTGTTCACAACTTTTTCAAATTATGTTCATTTATGCTTATAAAAAAGATGTGAGAATTAAATAAAAAAATTACAAATCAAAAAGGTAAGGTTGTTTTGATCACCATAACCTTGAATGATATGCAAAAAAAAAGTAAGACTTTTCCTCTGTTCTATCATTTTCAATAAATTTTAAAGTATTTTTCTGACCTAAAGTTTTATAAAAGGGCTATTAAAAGCAAAACCATTTCTGTAACTAAAGTTACTCCCCATCCTCTAATAAAGACAAGTTAACCTTTAATAGTACATGTATTATTTTTAAAAGTAAAAAGGATTTGCAAAAACCTTATACCAATGTATGGTAGCTTATTGGCATGAAAATCAACAAGTCTTTAAAAGGAGGTTAAACTCTAGATTAGGGTCATAATGTAATACTGGTAATTTTAATTTGTTACATTGGGGTCGGGAACAAATTGAAACGGGGGGGGGGGGGGGTTAAAAAAAGAAAAAAAAATGAATTTCGAACCTGAAAAATCTAAGCAAGCAACCCCCCCTCCAAAAAAAAAAAAAACGTAAAATGTGTCTATTGTCCAAACAAAAAATCCTATTTGTGAGGGGGGGGGAACTTCTTTCAGTACCAATTTTTTTCAAACATTACCACTTACACTACCACTTACCCTTCTTTTTAGGACACACTGCGTTGCCTGATAAGTTGGGGAAGGGGTGGGGGGACAAATGGACCTACGCCCGAATGTTGA
>NW_026923651.1:0-22052 GCF_032062105.1 Saccostrea cuccullata | reverse complement strand
ATCATTATATCCAGAAATAGATTGGAACTGTTCGAAAGATGCCTTGTACAATATTTACCGCCAACTCTCCGAAGATTATCATTGGCTGAGAATAAACTATTACAAGTTCCATACATAGCTGATTTTATTGGATTTCATAATTTGACTATGTTTAATATCAATCTACAGTTTTAGCCACCGGAATACGTTACTGCAGTCTTCGAGCTTTGAAAGGAAAATCAAGATGATCCGGAGCCATTTAACATTTCAATACAGTCATTCTACAAATTTCTCAACCTTTCTTCACAACTTTAGAAATTTCTGCAGGATTGAAGTTTCTCACTGGAGACCAGTTATATATGTACATATTCCTGAAAATCTCCAAACAATTTATGTTAATTGGCGTTTTCGACTGGTCGTTTTTATGAAGTAACGGGAAATTGTTTAGATTTATTTTTATTCGACTGGTATTTTGTGATGAGTAACGAAAATTCGTAGAGTACGAATCTCATCGAAGAAAAAAGCGCGATGAGTAAGATCACGTGACTGTAAACAATGGCGGAGGAAGAAGCGCACAAGTCGTGAGTATTTTTAATTAATTTTAAACTTTCTTATTTGTTGGGATATTTTAAAGATATTTACAATTGAAGTATAATTATTTGTAAAAGGAGTATAAAACGAAAGAATTCTAAGCATGTAGTGAAACACAGAGGCTCAGAATTTTTAATCTGGACGACTAAGTTTGTGTTAGCCCGAAATTCCTCCAACTTCCAAGTGAAAAGGAGCATTTCGCCGTGTGCGAAAGCATATCACTAAGTACTCGTCACTTTCTTTCATCATTAAATATATAAATCAACACACTTAGAAAAACAAGAAGCATCAATATTTGACAAACATCATTTATTTGTACAGTAACATTAAAAAAAAAATTCTGTGTTACTCCATGTGAATTTCCATTTACCTAGATAGTGTAGATTAGAACAAATGTGAAGGATATATATTTGTGATGAAAAGATGCTGTGAAAATGTGTTTCCACTAGTTAAGAAAGTGTTAGTTAAAGGTGTTTCATAATAAAGAAATAAAAAATTAAAAATGCTGCAAACATATCTGTAGCTTTGAAAGATGAAGAATTGGAGATTGTGTGTTTTATCCTATATGTGGACCTATTTATTACATAAAAAAATTAGATTGTATTCTTCACTGCACTGCATTGCATTTTATTGTAGATTTTGGCAAGAAATAGAGCTTACCTATCCAGATGGATTAAAAATTTGCCAAGTTTTGGACCAAAACACAATAAGAAGATTAGCAAATGGGGGTAAATTTTAATTCTAAATGAATGTGATAGTTACTGTTATTTAGATTAAAATGACAAATGAAATTTACAGCTTTGAGTTTAAACCATTTTATTTTTTTTCATGTCACTGATTTCATGCATTTAACTGGTATAAATAAATTGTATTTTACTGCATAAAGAAATCCAGTTTGATTACTAGTACTTTTGTTCATTGCATAAATTTATCATAATTCACTTATCTCCAGATGAAGAATTACAAGCAGAAATTAGGAAAAATTACGAGGAAAGCCAGACATCTACAGTAGCAACAGAATGTACAGAATTTCGTGAGGAAAGCCAGACATCTACAGTTGCAAGAGAATGTACAGAATTTCATGAGGATGAAGCAAGTAAGTATAGTAAAAAAACCCAGAATTTCGATCATATAAACACTTAAAGCAGACATTTTTTATGGCGTCAAGCTTTAGCTGGGCGCACATCTAGCTATGAGGAAAATCTCTGACTGTTAACCGCTTTCTTTATATGCCAAATAATATAGTAGTCAAACCAATACCTTCTTGCCAATTTTTGCCTTTATTCCATAAATTGCTTGAAAATCATACAATTTCAACAGTCCTATACATAGTTGCCATCTCACCCACTTTAGTCGTGTAAGTTTTCGACCCTTAACGTAATTATATTTTATGACATGACGGGCCATGCTTATCGCTTGAATCTCCGATTGATGGATTTGGTTCGTAAATTAGGTTGTACTTGTAACTTTTAGTTACAACTGACCCAAGCTTGATTTACATAAATAATGCCGATGGCTATGTAACGTATGTTCAGTAGGCCAGTAAAGTAGCAGTGCAGGTGTAAACAATTGGGATTGTTTTGGAAAATCAAAATTTAAAATGGCTTTCAATAAAACAAGAGTGTTATCTGGACCGGCAAGCGGTAAATCTAGTCTTCCCGACTCCCAACTCCCGAAGGTCCCGGTTTGTGGATTTTTAGCGATTTCTTTTAACCAGTGCACAGAATTTATTTAAACTTTTCATGAACATGAAAAAGCGGTAAATCTAGTACTCTGTTAGAAATGTTACAACCAAAAACGGACATCACTGCTATATCTAAAGCACGGCACTATTGCGGCCCTTCAGGCCTTTGATTTAAATGAAGGGGCCAAGTAAAATTTTGGTGGGCCAGTAAATTTAGAAAGTTCACTGGTCGTACAAGCTAGTAAGTTTAAAAAATTTTCATGAAGACTGTTAAAGTATAAATTATATGATTGACATCATGGACATTTTTTAAATATTTGGTATTTTCTGTAATTGTTTAATGTTAAATGATGCAAAATATGGAAGAAAAAAAACCATGAAAGTAAAGCTCCATTATTATTTTTTTACACAAGTGAATAATCTTTTTTTTCAGGTGATGTTGAAGATACCTCTCCTTCTACCTCTTCGAGTTGGAGTAGAGAAGCTACAGAACAACTTATTGATCTATATGAAGAACATGAAGAAAAAATGGAAGACCCAAGAAGGAAGAAAAAAGATATTTGGAAATTAATTACAGAGGGATTAAACAATGCTGGATTTAAATTTTCTCAGACCAAAGTGGAAGGTAAATGGAGAAGTCTGATTGCGTCTCATAAAACTCTTAGGGATAACAAAACCAAAACTGGCCAGAAACGCAAAACTTTTCAGTATTTCGAAAGAATCGATGCCATTTTGTCTAAACGTCATGATGTGAATCCGTCATTCCTATCAGGCTCTGGGGTGAACACTTCCACAGCAACAAAATTTAGTACCAAAGTTGAAAATTCTCAGTCAGCGTCTCAAGAGGAGAAGAATGAGTTCAAGCCTGATACAGACTCCAGCACTTCAGATACGGAGAGGAACACAGCTTCAAGTCAAGGAAACAACAAATACAGCTCATCGTTGTCAGCATGCAGAAGGCGTGAAAAAAGAAAGATAGATACCGGTAGTACTTCAGGTACAAAGTTGGTTGAAATTGTTGTTGAAATGGAGAAACAGCGCAAAACGGAAAGAGAGGAACGAGAGAGAAAAAGAGATGAGCGAGCTAAAGAAAAAAATGATCTGTTGCGACAATTTTTGGAAATTCTGAAAAATAAATGAATAGAATACATGTCATGCAAGGGACTGTGTAAAAAATATCTCTTCTTTTTTCAGATTCCTGTAAAATTTGTGAATTGCCACTGCACATTTTGAAGACTATTTTTGAATTTGTTGAAAGGGATGGTCTTAGTTGTAAATTGTATTTAGTTTGCAAAAAATTTAGAAATTTGGTCTATCTCTCAAGAACTGAAATGATTATTCACATCAGTGCACTTACAAATGACTGTGGCATGAAGTTGATGCCAGACTTGAAAAAAGTGACTATAATTGGTCTATATGGTGGACAGAAAACCAGTGATGTACAGCCAATTATCAACTTATTTGATAATGTGAACTTTCAAAAACTAGAAAATCTTATCCTGAAAGGATTTTGTTTCAAGAATAATTTTTTTCAATTACTGTGTTCTCTATCACTTGTTAACTTGCTGGTTTTGAAACTTGTGTTTTGTGATAATAGAACTGTTGGAGAACTGAAATGTATTCTAGAAAAAATTCCAACTCTCAAATATTGTGATGTCGAATGCAAAATGGAAACTGTTTTGGACTATCACATTTTTGCAGAAATAGCCAATGAATTGGTGGGCCAAGTTAACTTAAATCTTAATACATTGGAAATGGTCCCATCATCTCTACTGAGACATGCAAGAGCAGAGTACAGAGCTAGGTGGCCAACAGGGCAGCTGTTTCTGAGGTTGAATATGTTGAATTTTTACTAGATTTTAACAGTCATACTTATTGAATCTGTGGAATATTTGCTATCAATTCTAGTCAGAAAAGATCCCTTACCATAGGGCCTTTTGCATTGTTTGTGTTGACAGTTATCAGTTATTTTATGCTGGAAAGCACATGTAAAAATCAACATTTTTTTTATGTCTGTGATTTTTCCAATTCAGTTGTTTATATTATACTTTTATAATGTTTTTTTTCTTTTTTTACAGTTTTTGCTCAATCAGAGATTACATTTTTCTTGTGCCATTTTTTGTTTTTGTTCTTATTAAAAAAAATTATGCCAATTTCTGTGTTTTAATTTATCATAGCAAATGAATGGAAAAAAGTCCTGATAGTCTCAATTGAGTTTTATGCACATCAACTGTTGATGTGACCTTGAAATGTTTGTCATCCATGATTTCTTAAGGCTATTGTTGTACCAGTACTTGGGTATGTACTTGTAAAGGTTCAGTGTTCCTATGTACTTTGATAATACTGCCTGCATGGCAAAATAATTAGTCCAGTAAACCTGTCTTTTTCAGTTTCCAAACCTTACTTTGTGGTTTCAAATTCCACTTTGATGTAAAGAAAGATGACTAAGGTCTCTAATTTGCAGAAATCACGGTCAAGTGTTACTTGCTGAAAGAGAGGCACACAAAAAAACCTGCTTTGCTTCTGTACAGACTTCAATATGTATATTAATAAAAATTGTAAAGATATTTGCCCCCGTTATTTGAACCAGGAGAATTTAAAAGATTCAAACAAAATATTTGAGGTTTTATTATTTTTCATCAAATGTTGACATATCAAATGAAAAATTATCTTGGAAATGGATGAACACTTAATAAATCTTTTTAAAGTGTTTAATACATACTTGAAATAGAAGGAAAATAGCAAATGGAGTGAAAATATAATTTAAGTTTTGATCTCTTTTTCAACCAAAAAAAACCATACAAAACTGACAATTGTCAATTTTAACCTCATTAAGTACATGTATTTTTTTTTTATTTTGGGAATGAAATTACAACGCTCTTGCTATCTGAAGTCTCTTCACTGATCCTTGATAAAGTAAATTCTCATCAAAATTTTCTGCGCCTGGCAATTGTTGAGGTATCGGATCTTCATTCAAAAGTTCTTGAAACTCGTCATGGTTCATGATGCAAATATTGTGCAGAATACATCCAGTAACAACTGTCTGTACAATGCCCTCCATTTCATTTTGATTGATATGTTGCAGTCTAGTAAAGCGTCCTTTCAAGAGTCCAAAAGCCCTTTCAACCGTGCTGCGTATACTGCTGTGTGTATAATTGTAATGGAGCTGCACATTTGTAAGACGACCATTGTCCCTAAAGGGAGTTAATAACCAAGACATGTTCGGGTATGCAGAGTCCCCTAATAAGTGTCCGTCGCCACATAATGCTGGGCCATTCTGAAAGAGTGGTGATTGCCGTAGAACTCGAGCGTCGTGCACTTTTCCAGGAAATCCAGCAAATATGTTGGTAAATCTTAAATCCTCTCGAACTACTGCTTGCAGTACAATGGAATAATAATCCTTACGATTATAGTAGTCTATCCCTCTGATCAATGGTTTCTTTATGGAAATGTGTGTTCCATCTATCATTCCAACAATACCTGGGAAATGTTTTAATTCCATGTACATATCCTTTATTTCTTGTTGCTCTTGAGGTGTAGGCCATAAAATGATTATACTCAACAAGTAATCATGTATAAATGTTATCAAATTACGTATTGCATAGGAGGCCGTACTTTCACTCACACCAAATCTGTCAGCTATGGCTGCATATTTATCAAGGCTAGCCATATACCACAAGAATATTAAAAGGCGATCTTCTAGAGCTATTTGTGGTGATCCTCCGGTAGAGTGTCTGCATAGAATCCCTGAAACACCTTGTTCTACACATATCTCAGATATTTTACCTCTGAGACATTCCACACTTATTCTGGAAACTCTAAAAAAAGTTTTAAATTCGTCAATACGAAAGTGCAACGCAACACTGCCTGTGTAATTGTTTTGTCTGTGTCTCTTCTGTGGGATAGACTTCTTTGGTGATGAGCTAAAAGTAAATGAAAATGAAATACTGTTAAATTAGTAAAAGATCAGGATTTTATTGATCAGTATCCAAATTAGACGTCTTAAATTGAATGAACATACTTCAAATCGATGGTTTAATTGATTAGAAAAGTTTCAGATAAAACAATTTTCCCTAACTCTACACAAAACCCTATTGCCTGGAAAGGGGATACAGCTTTTTTAAAATTATTATTTACTATTATCTAACACTCAAAAATCCTGTTTTGAATGTATTTAAAAACCGAAATGCCTGCCCCTAGCCACTTTTATTCGTTATTTTTATATATTTTAAGATAAGTGTTGGAGGAATTTCGGAATAAGATCCAATAGGTGTTACAAGGTAACAAGACAACACTTACAAAAGGAGTAATAACAAAGTTTCAATGCCTTCTTCATCACTTTCTTCCTCATCGCTGCTGTCAGAGTCTCCAACGATTAAAAAATATCCCGTTTTTTCTACGGTATCCATCGTTCTGGAAAGCGGAAGTGACGTATTTTACTTTCATTTTAAAGATGCTCAAAGTTTTATTCGAATTCCCGTTCGACTGGTACACCTCTGTTTAGTATTTTTTTCCTTCTGCGCAGGTGGGCGGAGCTTATTTTTACTCATCTAAAAAGTACCAGTCGAATATGTCAAATGATAGTAGGCAGTATTCCAAGATATCTCAGTTTGGTCTTATTGCACCGAAACTGAGGCACATGTTCTTTCAAAATAATGTATTGAATGAATGGATAGGACCAATGTACGGGATACAAAACGTAACTCTTATTGATCTCTCGAATAATTTCTGCACAAAACTGTCATCCAATTTCTTTGTTAACGCATCAGGACTTTTACGTCTCAATATTTCTAGAAACTCGGTTGGAGATAATCTGGAGAGAGACAAGAATGGACTTATATTTAGAAACTTGGTTTCGGTGGAAACATTGGACTTAAGCTCCAATAAGATTTATCATTTGCCGTATTTACTTTTGAAAAGATCTCGGAATATCGGGACATTGATTCTTAACAATAATCAACTTTCTGAGTTGAATGTCGGCGTTAAACATATGCATCACTTAGAACATCTTGATTTATCTGAAAATAGAATAGATTCTATCAGGGATGAAATCAGACAGGAACTGACTGATTTGATAAGGCTGAAAAACACGTCCATAGATCTATCTGGGAATAACGTTGACTGCTCGTGTGAAAATGTTCCATACATCCAGTGGATGGTTAAACATAAAGAAAATTTCGAAAGGTTTGATGACTACGAATGTGCCATAAAGAGTCAGAAAAATTTCAATTTCAGCGATCCTGTCACATCTCTTAAATCTTTGGTAGTGGAATGCCGATCTTATACCACATTCTACATTGTTGCATCCATAGTCTTGACCATTCTAGTTTTCGTGGTCATCGCTATGTTAGTGAAAAGAAATATTTGGACAATAAGATTTACCATATATCAATGTAAGCAAAAAGTGAAGACAGGTGGTCGATATATGCAAATATTATATCAGAGAAACCGATTGAACTTCACTTATGACATATTTATTTCATATTCTGCCCGGGATCGAGAACTTGTTATGAATAAACTTCTGTTGAAATTACAAGATTTAAACCTTGACGTCTGCATTCGTGAGAGAGACTTTTTAGCAGGTCGTCATAAAGCTGACAATATAATGGACGCGATAGAGAGCAGCAAAATGACAGTCTGTGTTGTTTCGGAATCTTATCTAAAGTCTGGATGGAGGGATTACGAACTAAATATGGCAAAACTCGAGGGTATAAAAAAGAGAGGAGGACTCCATTACGTGTATTTAATAATTCTTCCAGGAGCCTACGATTTAAAGCGAAAATGTCCGAATTCCCTGAAGGATTTGATCAATGAAAACCTTTTTTGTCATTATCCTTCTGAGGAATCAATGGCAGAACTGGATATATTTTGGAATGACTTTTCCAGTGTTGTTGCTCATAATTAAAATGAAAACTTTGTAGCATTTATAGATTTGACATTTGTATCCAAGGAAAGACACATGTCAACAATTCAAACTTTAATTTTAGTGATAAAAAAGCGAAATTATAGGAACAGGGGTCGAAAAATAACTCTATATACAGTAGATAATAGTCATTTGAATTTTTGATAAAAGAATGAAAAAAAACAACCCGATTTCTTTTATTATTAAGTCTTTCTTTTTATCACCTTTTATTACCTTCATCACCTGCATATGGAGTATATATCTCCGTTGAGTTGATTCGATACGCAGGAGCATGCTCTATGTATGGACAATTTCTAAAAACGAGGTAAATTATTGACATGCAAGTTGATGAAACAAGAATATCAACAGTCTCGTTTAAAGTCATTATTTCGTAAGTTCTATGGTAGATACAATGACCTTGTCAGGAAATACAATTTCTCATTGAGTAAAATGCTGACCGACTTTTTTCATACCAATTGTTCGTCCATTATTTATACACTGAATTGACGACAAATTTTTCTGTAATTTCCTGATCATGACAAGTAGCACACAGCGGGTGTGACCGGTCTGCAGGGGATGCTCACTCCTCCATGGCACCTGTTCGCACCTCTGATGTTTCGGGGGTCCGTGTTTGCCCTGCTCTGATTTTGTATTGTTTTATGGACTTTGAGATTGAATACTGTTCGTTATCTCCATATCCTTCTTTTAAGGAAATTTTTCAAATGAATTTTATAACAATATTGAATAACGTACATGTATTACCATGTTCTTGTAAACTTACAAACAGTTTATGCAGTCAAAAGCAATACAGACAGAAGATATATGACAATTTAGTAAGCGACTCATTAAGTAAACAACTTGATCGGGAACCAATTTTTATAAAACTTAATCGGGAACCAATTTGCTTTTCAATTCAAAGAAAATGGAAGTATATGTTAGATTTCGTCATTTCATCATTCTGTTTCTTTTTGAAAGTCTATAATGATCTTCGTTAAAAAAAAGTGAAGACATTATAAGATAATCACAAGGCAAATAAATTTATAAAAACGTTTATTTATTGTGTAAAACAATCACTTATCAAAAGTGTATTTTTTATTTAAATACTTATCATGTCACGATTCTCAAATTTGAATGTTGAGTGTCCCTCATAATTACCTGACAGTTCCATTTTAAGGTACTGCGATCTTCGGGTTCTCAAAAGCAAGCATTGACTGATTAAAATGCTCACAAAAATGTCTCTGAATTCTAAAAGTAACGTGTTTTACCCACTATACAGTGTAATTCTTCAAACTTTAACTTAATCTTTAAAGTTAATCCTTTTATATATGGAAAATTAGTAAATCTCAAATTATTTTTTGGAAAGAAATGCCAATTTAAACACATAGTGTGCATTTTCTAATTCAAATTTGATCAACAAACACATTTTAGAAATAAAAATCCTAGGTTTTCTGGCTTGTGAAGAAATTACACGTATTTTATACATATACATATAAGGTGCTTTACTTTCTTCTACCGTTATTTACTTCGATCATTTTACAATGCATAGTGTATAAAGATATTTATATCATTGCAAAATACCAATAATCATTTCTTATTCTGTACCATGTTAAAACACATTGGTATCTATTGTTAGATTATAATGAACATCAATTTCTTTGAATACGTAATACTGAAATACTTTTCCAGTACATTGAATAAAAGTTTTGCATAAAAAATTTAAATTTTCAAGCTTCATTCTGAGACTTTTTGAATAAAATGATAGATTTAAGAGTTATCCTTCCTGGCGGAGGATCAGAGTACCTGAATAATTTCGTGTTGAAATTTGATTTCAATTCTTAAAGTTTTGACTCCACTGTTCGTCTTGATAAAAGAAAGTCTAGCCATTAAACTTGGAAATAAAGATAATGAGAATAAATTTATAATTTTGCGAATTTATAGGTGTTTCTTTTTTTGGATGACTATTAATCGGACAATCTGCGGTCTTTTATCCCTTTTTAATAAACCATTTGTGTCCAACTAAAGATTTTTAAAAGGATTTGTTTGTTTGTTGTACCTTTATAGGATTTGTGTGTTGTACCTTTAAAAAATTACTGATCGAGATAGCCTTTCCTTTTCGTTTGACTCTTTTGCATGTGTTGAATTAAACGAAAGATGGTTCACTAAATTTTGTATTCTTCTGTCAGATTATTAATTTAAACCAACAAGGAAGAAGATATTATCTTGCAATTTTTAAAAAATAAATACTGGTATCTGACATTTGAAAGAAGTACCCTTGCCATAAAGCTTCGAAAAATCCTTCCTTAAACGAAATTAAAGGTGCTTGCGGGGAAATGGTAAATTTCTATGACGTGGGCATTAAGTGTATGTTGCATAACAATTCAGTAAGTTGTACAGGGTTAAACGAAAGGAATAATTTAAAAATACATAATGGCGTTGTATCAGTGGTTATTTGTGTTTTATTCCCTTCTTTGGATATCATACAGTGAATGTCATGATAACATATGTGAAGTTTGCAAATGTGGATATTTTAAAGCAGGATTAAAAATTGACTGCGCTGGGCGACTCGGCATGGCACCCAACATAACTTCTTTCCCGGAAGAGACTGTGTGGGTAGATCTAAGAAGAAACAATATCAAAACGATAAAATGGAGATTTCCAAAGAAAATCAGGCACATTGATCTGTCGCAAAATGCAGTTTCGTCCCTCTCCGGAAAACCGTTCGAAAAGCTTCAGTTTTTGAAATATCTTAATCTAGAGGACACCAAAATTGTTCTTTCTGAAGAAAACTATTATCCTGAGTTATTTTTTCATCTTGACCGATTACAGGTTTTGAATATTAAGAACAACTCAAAGACATTTTCAAATGTATCTGGCATAGGTAAAGCTTTTTCAAAACTTCAATCATTAAAAATATTGAAGATGGATTTACCTTTCAATTTCAAATTTGGTGGGGGGTTTAAAACTCTTCAGAATTTACAGAATCTTGATGTTTCCGGAATAACTGGATATTGTGATGTAAAATATCTTTCCCAAAACTTTTTCAACAATATTCACTATCTAAAGAGAATTGACTTAAGTAATTGCAAAATATTTAAAGTGGATGAAGGACCATTTATAATTCTTCGACACTTGGAGAATCTCGACATTTCTCATAATGAGGAATTAGGATTTGTCTCTCTCCCAAACGTAACTTATGGTCTAAAAGAGACTTCTATTCGAACTTTTCGTGCTGACGCTATCCGTTGTCTTATAGGAATAGGTACAGAGCTAACCGTGTCACATATCGCAAATTTACGACAAACAAAACTCATTGAACTCTCATTTGCACACAACAGAATAGAGCTAATTGGTAAAGGGGTTTTTCCGAACATGCCCAAATCCCTTGAGAGGTTGTCTTTTGCGCTTAATCGTCTTACAACAGGAATTTATTTATTTGAATTTCACACCCTGCATAATTTGAAGGAATTAAATATGACCTTTCTTTTGAAGCAACCAAAGTATTTTTCCTTTATCTTTGAAAAATGCAACGAAAACAAAGAGTTGAAATCTCAAGAGTCAATGAGTGCAAGAAATTCAAAGCCATATTTTGAATTTCGTCGTTCTTCAAATATAACAGTGTATATGCCACCGAAACTTGAAACATTCAATGCAAATTCTAGCAAATTGTACGGCAGAATACCGAAATTAAGGATAAGTGCAAACAATCTGAAGAATTTGTATGCACAGAACAATCTCTTGTTTTCTTGGAATCAACCTCTATTTGGGTTTGAAAGGCTTGAAAGAGTAGATTTGTCGAATAACTTTTGCTCTAGTATATCTCCAGCTTTTACAGCAAGTGGCAAGAGACTGAAATATATGAGCTTGGCCAGAAACATGTTGGCACGTTCAATACAATTAGACTTCAGATGCCAAATATTTAAAAATCAACTTCAATTAGAAGTTCTTGATCTATCCAGCAACAAGCTTTCGCATTTACCAGACTGTATTTTTCAATCCCTGGCTAAATTAAAAGTTCTTAAACTTAATCACAATCAGCTGTCCGATGTGAATTTCAGGATCAAACATATGATTAATCTTTTTTCCATCGATTTCTCAGATAATCGAATTACTACCTTTTCAGTTCAAACAATGGATTCACTTTCATACATCTTCTCTAGGACAAAAGTATCAATACGTCTTCTCAACAATAAGTTGCATTGTACTTGTAAAAACTTAGACTTCCTGAAATGGATGTTGCGTAACAAGGATTACTTCTTACACGTTGAAAGGTACTTTTGCTCGGATGTAAATACACGTTTTGATTTCAATGAGTTTGAACAATCACTACATAGACTCAGAATTGACTGTTTGGATTTACAAATCTGGATAACTATTTCGTCAATAATAATTACTTTTGTTGTGTGTTTCTTTGTTGCACAGGTAATCAGGACAAACATCTGGTATATAAGATATTTCCTGTATAAACATAAAAGAAAAAATGCATGTGATATTGCTAGAAAAGATGGGGCTGAGATATCTGGTTTAGTTTTAAAGTCAGATGGAATAGATGAGTTTTCTTACGATTCAGCAGAGGGTAATTCTTGCATAATGCTAAGCACTTTCACTGCGTGAAAATTTGGCTTTACAAAACAAGTAAAGATAATGTAAATTTATTATTTACAATGCCTTTAATTGGCTTTTCTGAAAAAAGTCAAAGTTGGAAAAGGTAACCTTTACATTAACTTTACATGCACTTAAATATGATGTAATGTCCCACATTGTCTTGACTTTACAAAAAAGTAAAGTTAATATTTACAACCATTAAACACAGTATTTAGGATATATTAAATCTGATAATTACAGACCTTAAATTTAATTAAATACCATCTTTAATAACCACAATCTGATAATTACAAACCTTAAATTTAATTAAATACCATCTTTAATAAACACAAAAGTTAATAATTTCCGTTTTCCATTCCAGTGAATGAAGCCTTATTCAAATTATGAATAAGTTTTCCTTCCAAATTGATAAGTTGCGGAAATGTAAACATCATAATTAATAAACATATTAAGAAAAAGCTGACTTAAACTTTGTTTATTACAATACAAAACATTATTTTTTACAAACATAAAATCAAAATTATCAAGATTCTTGGCAGTATATGTTGCCCACATCCTATCCTGCAAATTACATACATATCAAAGACAAAGTACATTTTACAAATATGTTTTTTTTTGTATGTGACATGTTTTATAATAAAACCAACTGTTCATTCTTAAAATTAAAGTTGTGAATCAACATAAAACTATTTTATGTCCTCTTTCTTGTTGATATTGGTTTTAGTGGAAATCAACAATTGTCAAATGTTTTTGTCACACCTCCCTTTTCAGAGTTCAAAACTTTTATCCCCATGCAGGCATTTTCCTAATGCTTTTCCTAAAAGAAAAAAAAAGTATTTTTTTCAGTGCCATGCATAAGTATGAATATTTTCAACGGCTTCGTGTTATCAGAATTCACAATACCATGATAAATAAAACTAAAAACAAGTCACAACCTTACTAATAAATAAACAGTTCATACATGACCTTTAACCTCAAAAAGCAAAAAATGTAAATTTATTAATTTAATAAGATGAGTGGAACTCTTGTTATTGACATATTATATGAAGAATCAATGGGTTAGGTCATGTATCCCTTATCACAATAAAGTGCCACGCCACAGCATGATACGCCCGTCAAAAAATTACAATTATCTTTAACAGTTTAGAATGCAAGAAAATCATGTCAACTTTGATTCTAAGATTTTCATGATTTTTTCCATTCCTTAAAATATTTGTTTATCCATCACCTGTGGTGTAGGCATTAATCATAACAAATTACATCATTGATAGATTTCTATACTGGTTGTATTAGACCTTGTCAAATGCCCATCATATTTATAAACAATATCAAATTAGTCATTACAACTTAATCTATACCAAATTAATTTGAAAAAAAAAGGTTGGCCATCAAATGACATATGCTATTTAAACTGACCAGCAGTTCTTCTGTCTAATTTCCCAAAGGAACTGTAGATAAGAAGATGCTAGCTAGCCTAATCCTACATTGAACTCATTAATTAATCTGTGACTGGAAGCTTGTCTACTCATTACTAGAGATGAATGAATCTGCACTTTCTACCATAAAATATTTTTAAAAACATATAAAATACTCAATGACTTTTTTTAAAGATTATATGTCAGAAAGGTTTTAATATGCGATTTCTATGGAAAATGGACATGCTGATTTTACCCCAATGAAATTAGTTTTTAAAATTAATAATATTACATAATATCAGATTAGTTTATTATGCAATATCAAATTATAGTGTTAATTACTTTTCATCAAATTCATTTTGAAACTTAGGCTAGCCAACAAGAGCTATTTTTAATCCAACAGGCTTACCCCATCTGCCCAATACCCAAGGGATATAGATTACACCAATGCTCTACAGTTAGCTCCTCACACTAAACTCATTAATTTCTCTCTAATTTGACATGCAATTTTCTGTTATCAAAATTCTTGACCAGTGCTTGATAAGTACACTCATGGGAGAAATCAGATTTCTCTAACATACATTATATTTGTTACAGATTGGTGTCAAGTATATGTTTAAAAAAAAGTATTTTCTTAATTTAACACTTTTTTAATAAGGATACAACTATATTCTTCATTTTTAAGGATTATGAAATTCAAAATTTAAAAGACTTTGTTTTTAAAAAAAAAATCACTAAAATTATTAATTTTAAAGGTCACAATGACCTTGAAATAGGTCGCGACACACCTTCTACCCATGATGTATAAATTTGTCAAGTTTGATAGTTCTAGCTCTAATACTTTTCTAGTTATGAGCCGGACAGGATTTTTCCATATTTGGCTATAACTTTTTAATTAAAGGTCAGAGCGACCTACTTTTTGTGCGCGACACACCTTCTACCCAAGATGTATCAGCAGACAAAGTTTGATAACTCTAGATCTAATAGTATTAAAGTTATGAGCCGGCACGAGAGAGCTAACAGACGGACAGACAGACAGACGGACGGACACGAAGCCTATAACATAATACGTCCTATCTTAAGACGGGCGTATAAAAAGCCTATAAATTACAATTTGAGAAATATGTATTTTTTAAGTGTACTACACAAAAACAAAGAATAAATCCCTGAAATATTGAGAAATCATAGGTTTCCTGACTACTCAGTTGTCAGTTTACAAAGAGAACAATATTGTGCCAGATACCGTATAAGTAGAATTTTTAGCGAGGATTTAATTTTGGCATTATTAGCGAGGGTGTTGAGATGGCTAAAATTAAATATTGCTAAAAATAAATTGCGTTTTATTTGTATTAGTTTCTTAAGTGTGCATTTTAAAGTCCCTAAAATAGTATCTCGCTAAAAATAAATTACCAGTGTTAAAGGACAAATGGTAAAATTTGCCTCTCGCTAAAATTTCCACTTATACGGTATTTATTAAATTTAGCTGTACATGTATACAGTATAATACTGAAGTTATGGTTTAGGATATATGTACCTTTTTCCCCAATCGCATGTTTCAGCTCATGACCTTTTTTCCTGATATGGAACAGTAAAAGAACTTTAGGTGAGAGTCCCTCAAATTGAAAATGGCAATCATGCTGAAATAGAATTCATACCGTGATTAACATTTTGTACATATGGACAAATATAGTCAATATTTTTTGTAAAAAATTATGAGTTTGAAGCAAACTGCTGCACTTGGTCACAAGAGAATGAATTGATTTTGAAAATTAATACACAGTGCAATCACAAATAATAGCTATGAATTGACAAACACCCTTATGTTATTTTTTATCAAGAATAATCTAAATTTAGTTCTAAACAATACTTGCCATTTATAATATGAAAGTTGAGAACCAGCCTCTTCTTCATGACAGATCTTTTAATTTTCTCATGGTAGGCTGAGTAGCTTGAGACTATACAAAGGAAATTGAACATTTTTTTTTTTTTACAAATATATGACAATATTGACTCCCGAGCAATTCAAGCACTAAATAATGTAAATGTTTGTTCAAGTAACAGATTTCATGAAATTTATTATTAAAATGTGTTTGTACCAAAGAACACTGGGATCCTCAATCTGGGTAATCATGTTTTGTTGTCTTCCTCGCCCCTTCTTGATGTTTTCCCTTCAATAATCTGCATACTGAATTCACTATACCTGTGTTTTAAGAAAATGGACACAGTTTAAAATACAAAATATTATAAATAAAAATAAATAAACTCTCAAAGTTGAGTTTATGTACATGTAATGTATATGGGTTAGTATATATAGGTCCCTGATAGGTGTAGTACTTTTCTTACAACATTATTTTTCTTGCCTGATTAAAATCTTTATTAAAGCAACTTTTAGAGTGTAGTTAACATGGTTAATGTAGATACAATTTTTTAAAAATATTTTACATTTATCAATCCGGAAGACAAGCCCCTATGATTCATACACCTTTACAGAATAAAGTGACGCACATAAACATTTAATCCCAGAATTATCAAAAGTACTTATCTAATATCCTAGCAGAAAATAACATACAAAGCGTCGTTTTCCATGACTTTGATTAGTTTCATTCTTTCACAACATGCACAATGTACTGAAAGTGAAAGTAAAAACGGCTGGAAATCGTAAACAAACCTTTAGAGCATGTCAACCCGGGAGTTCGAGCAGTTGTTCAGGCAAGAATCTTCTTAAATCTAGATGAAGTGTCAAAAAATTACCACTGGTTTCAAACTTCGTCAAAATAACGATGCAGACCCGCTCAACTTGATTTGAAATTCAACCGAATACACAGTGCCATATTTGGGTTACTGTTCAGAGTAGATCGTTCGTTTTACATTCGAGAAGAGTTTACATATTACTTGAATGAAGAGGATAACATAATACTGAGCTAAAAAATTTGTGTAAAGTATGTTTTCAGTTTAGTTTACAATACAAGCTGTAAATGTGCTGGAGATTTTATTGATGTTATAGCTTGTAAACAAAACCAATAAACGTAGGACTTCTTCACGGCAATGTATGGGAACCAGAGCTGGGAACCAGTCTAGAAGGCAAAAATTCCGCCAAGTAAACAACAAAGAAAGGGAATGGGGAACCGGAGTCGGTTATCTTATCTTGTATCGGTAGGGGGCGCCACAGGAAAATGCGGTCCATTACAAAAATGATAAAACCTGTGAAGATGGATAATCAGCATCCATTCTCGAATACGATATCGGAAAGCACACACGTTTCAGTTACTATCCTTTACTTACTATGGCATCTAATTGTGGTGATATGACTATACCCGAACTTAAGAACGAGTTAGAAAAGTTTGGAGCAAAGAAATCAGGAAGGAAGTGGGAACTTGTGGAGAGGTAAATAAACATACGATGTTTTCATGCAAATCCATGTAAACATTATTGATAACACGGTAAATAATTATCAATGGTGTGTAAAAGATTAACATTAAGTCAAATTGACAGTAAATAACAGAATTACCTGGTTTAAGAGACTAATTCTAAAATAATCTGCAACTTTAGCGTGTTATATTTTTAACTTGAATTTCCTCGGTAATTCTAAAATCGATGTCCTATTGCTTGGTGCTTGCAGAAAAATAAGAATACTTCTCTACATTTTTATTATGAAGCAGTATTATTATTCCCTGATTGTTGCCACTCTGTTTCACTCAAAATAAACATGAAAAAGAATTAAATAGGCTTATTTTATTGCAGACTTGAAGCCTAACAGAAGAAATGTACATTGTGCTAAGACCGATGTTTATGGACCTGAATTTATGATGATGACGCCAGATCCACAACTCTACAAGGACCTTCATGGTGACAAGACCTTTCCAGGATGCACCGAGGCAGAAATTTCCACTTTCTTGTCCAAGTTTAATAAGACAACTGATAAGAAAGGAAGGGATATGTACAACGATGGGTTTATCCAGTATGTAAAGGTGACATTTCATGATTCAAATTGGTTCGTTAGAAGCAGTGTAAAAGCTTCAATGATGAAGTCTGTGAAATATGTTGTTGACATTATGATAGGAAAAGACAGAAGTGTTATAGAATCTCAGTGTGAATGTGCGGCAGGTATGGGACCCGATGCACATTGCAAGCATGTCTGTTCTGTACTTTTTTCATGTGCAGATTTTGTTAAGCTTGGGATTTACAAAACGGAATTCACCTGCACACAGAGGTTACAAACTTTTCATCGTGCTAAGCCCCATAAAGGAAGCCCTATGAAAGCAAGACAGTTGGACATGCCAGGCTGTGATGAAGTATGCAATAATGACTATGACCCTCGTCCAGTTGAATTAAGAGGCAATCCGGGATACCAGTCTTACTTTAGAAATGTGTGTTTGAATTACCCAGGTATTAGTAAGACCCCAATTTTTCAGCTGTATGAGCCTGTAAACATGAAAGCTTACAACCTGGACCATGACTATCTAAAAGACACGTTTAGTGAAAATCATTTGAAACTGTTAAATGTATCAGAAATTTCAGAGGAGAATGCACGTCAAGTTATGATAAAAACAGCTACACAAGCTGCCAACGACCTTTGGTTTGAGGAACGTTGTAAATGGTATTATTGACGATGACACCTTGATTGAAGTTAAGTGTCCATATGTGGCTAGAAACAGTTTTATTTCCTCAAAAACAGTTCCTTATATTAAGCAGTCTGGGAATAAATTTTATTTGAATAAATCCCATGACTATTACTATCAGGTGCAAGGACAACTTTACTGTGCAGAGAAAAATGAGTGTATATTTGTTGTGTATACTTTCAATGACTTTTTGTTCTTTGCAATAGAAAGGGATGATGAATTTATTGATGAGATGAAGAAAAAATTGAATGAATTCTATGAAGATTTTTTTAAGTCTGCTCTGTTGGAAAAAACGTTTTTCAAGACATATGATGGTAAATGTACTTGCAATAAAGAAAAATGAAATAAGACTTTTTTCTCTTTTTATGTCATTTTTAATACCAAGTTATGCATAAGATGGCACTATGCAATTCTTAAAATTACACAACATGAAACATAGATTATTTCTGAAGAAAGTTTTGTTTCAGAGCTATTCATAGGCTCTGTCAGAATTTTGAATGTTTTTGCAAGTCCAACGATCCTCTCAATGTGCACACGTTTGCTGGATATTTTTCTGTCCTCAATCACAGTAGCACAGGACATTCTGTTTTTCTTTCTGAAAAATGTTGGTGTATTTATTTGAATGTTCCTGTGTACAAACATATCCTGCACATTAAAACCTTTGTCCGCCATTATTGAATCTCCAGAATTGCACATTTCCAACAGCCTACTTCTTTCAACTATTTGACGGTCACTTGTTGATCCCCCATATGCGGTAGAAATATAAGATGTTAATCCACCTGGTGTCGCCCCTACAAGAACTTTTACGGTGTTACGGTTTTTATAGGTAGAATACGTTGCTTGCTGTGGCTTTGGTAACTTTGGTCTTTTAATAGGACACTCTGTGCCATCTATTATCACTCGAGTATTTGGAAATTTTGTTTTAAAATCTGATGGACAGTAATATTTTACAAGATACTTTGTAGGCCAAATGTCGATTTCCTGCCATTGCTTACTCATGAATAAAATCCATGTAAAAAATATATTAGATACCGTCTTTTCGGAAACTCCAAATAATCTTGAAAGTTCAAAATTGGTCGTATGGCGCCGTAACTTGCAGAGGACTAAGAAAAATTGGTCAGGAACACTAATGTTTGAAACCTTATGATAAATATAATTCAAACAGTGAGCTGCGGGTCCTAAGGTTCTTAAAACAAAGTAAAATTTAGTGAGAGTTTCCAATCCAGTATAGAAATTTACTCCGGCATCATCATTTGTAAAGTTTTCAATACTCATTGGGGGATACCGAGGAGTTTGTGTCTGTACATCAAAAAATTTAATGTCAGATTTCTGAACAGTGGCTTGAATTTCTTCAGCCAAAATTTGGGTAGAGCTAGATACAGTTTCCTCGGATACTTGCAGATCATCAGCTGATGTGTAGATGACTTCATCTACGGAAGACGAAGTAGAAAATTCTTCTGCTAGTTTTCGTTTGATGCCTCTGGACTTGGCTCTGTCGGCTCGTTCAAGTGAATGTGGACTTGGCTCTACCCAGGGAAAAATGCTTGGCACCGCAGTTTTCTTTAATCTTTTACTTAAAGGAGTAGTTCCTAAGAATTAAATCATTTATATCAATACTTGTTCATAGTTCTAGATTATTTATTAAGGAATTAAAGAATCTAATTTAAGAACTAAATTTTAAAGCAAATAAAACAAATATAAATTTACTAAAATATTTTTATTATTATTATTGTTATGAAATTGATGTTACAAAAAACATGCCCATGTGTTTATTAATTCAACTAGACAGGTCAAATTTGTTTTTAAGCAGGGTGCTAATTAGACATCAATGTCAAAACACAGTATCTTGTACTGGTAGATATGCATAAATTATCAGGCAACAGCATGTGTTCTTTTAGACATGCCTTGTGTTTATATTGTTAAGAGATAATGCGTTTGTAATAAATGACCAGTAATTGAAGTTGTCATTGGGGAGTCTGCATGTGGCAGTGTCTGTAACGTTATCAGATTACTTCGTATGAGAAATAAACAAGGGATTCGATATTTTTGTGCATTTCATCTAAGTAAATAAGGCATAAATATTGCTCAGAATAAAATCTATTAACATTACTTTGCACATGCTTATCAAAAAGATTTCAAGATAAATAAATAGATATTGTTACCATGCTGGGTTTCAGTCAAATAATCGTCTGATTTAAAATGTGCTCTGCAAACAACAGCATGAGTTGACGGAGTCCAGCTTTGAAAACGAGTTTCACCACGTTTTATTGCGTGTATCCATGCTTTTCTTCTTAACGGGTCTGTTGGAAATATATGGCCACCCGATTACTGCAATTCGGCACACAACAACAAGTTTCAGGCATGTTTTACGGGCACGTGTTTGACAGCAGATTGTTTACGTTTTTCTTCGATCGGTAACTACAGATAAGGCGCGAGGGTGTTCCGATACAGGACCGTGTTTGCCTGTGGCGCCCTCTAAAGAAAAGATAACCGGAGCAGGTTCCTAATTTGGATGTTGTCAGTTGTATACATTATGTGGGCCGGTGACTGCAAGGTAATACATGTGTCTTATTTGTTGCACATAATTTGTTTCATTTAATTATGAAAATTTATCCGTCACAACCAGTGGCGTAGCATCGTTTTTTTTTTATTTTTGAAAGTGGGGGGGGGGGGGGGCAGGCAAAAAAGGGGGGGGGGGGGGTTAAGGGGGGGGTTAACTTTTTCTCAGTGACAACTGCATTTAGTTCCAATTCTTATACTACATTTTTGGTACCGTACATTTCTAATAGTGTATGCTAGTTTTGGAAAAAAAGTGGGGGGGGGGGGAAGCCCCCCTGGCCCCCCGGATTCTATGCCCCTGCCAACACTGGCAGAAATATAACTAATCTGACTTCAAAATTCCTTCCTCTGTTCCCCGAAGTACATGTTACACTCTTCGCTCTCATTTTTTAAAAATATTGAATATTCATTGTTTATTTTTTTGCAGAAGCAAGGAATGTGGAGCTAATGCATGCTGCTAAGGATGGAAAGTTCTTGTGTTTATTGGTTGTTCCTGAGACACCAGTCACAGTTGTACCTTATTTCCATTTTAGGTAATGCCTTTTGATTTTTTTTAAGTAGAGGAACAATGCATTTTTCATTCAATAATATGTTGACGGTGCGACCGTTGTGGCGAGCGCAGATGTTTATTTTGTTAGAATTTAAATCGGGCTCGTACGTCAAACTGCACGTGACATTTGATGCGTCTAGACTCTGACGTC
>NW_026923650.1:0-21824 GCF_032062105.1 Saccostrea cuccullata | reverse complement strand
ATTCTTTGATATCGTCAAGAATATCGTTATCAGAGGAAATCCTGACTTACATAAGGATGTGGATTGTTGTCTTCAGTAAAGAAAAATACACGGCTATAGATTAGTATACCTGATCATAACACCTTTTCTCTAATAAATTACAAACAATTTATAAAGTGTTTGCCTCTTAATTACAAAAAATAGTTATAGAAATTACGAGTAAAAATTTAAATCTAATCAACATATATGATTAAAACCAAACTCGTTAATTTTTCAATTACATAAATCAGAGAAACTTTTTAAACGGACTTAGATATGTTTATAATTATTATGTCGCCCGTGTGGTGCAGTGGTTAGAGCGCCTGCCCTATAGTCACGAAGTAAGGAGTGAATCCAACTATGCGACGTGGAGACCGCATAAACAGAGGCCCTGTGTCGCAAAAGGTGTTGGAAGAAGAAAATCCCCATTGCTCAATGACCCTAGGTGCTGATTATAGAACAGAAATGGTAGCTCTCCACCGACAAGTGGTGGCGTCTCCATATGAGCAAAAATTTTTGAGAAGAACATTATACAACATGCAATCAATTTTTGAAATGTATTACATACAAATCACTTACCCTATACTCGATGGACATGTTCAGAAGGAAATGAGGGAGCGTAAAATCATATAAAATTCAAATGTATCTTTAAAAATAAACACTCAATGTTTCAATCACGCGAAACAATCCGACCAATTCCTAAGCTGACTTACATATGAATGATTTTTGAAAACTATGGTACAAGTCATTTCCCCCATATCATATTGTTGATTATGTGTGCAGAGACCCTATAGGCGTGGTCTAATGACAACTCGGGTATCTGCACATAACCAACAGTATGATATTAGGCAACTACTGCTTATTATTGGTAATTTGTAATGAACTTGTGTATATTTTATACATGTTGAAATTTTAAAGGGGCAACTTTTTTTTCCAATCTGGACTTCTATTCTTCCCCCGATTTCATGAAATTAAAGGCTCTTTTTTTGTGCATTACATTTTAGAGATACAACAGTTCAACGAAAAAACAGACGTTTGGGAAACATTGTCCATACATGTACATGTAGGCGTCGGACCGGGGGAGCGGGCAAGGGGCCCACTTCTTTTGTAAATATAAACATTACAAAGGCATTGAAAATTAGGGTTTACCTTTTTTGTTGCTTTATCCCCCTTTCAATCACCCCCCCCCCCTTCTTTTAAATTTGCTTCCAACACCTATGCATTGTCTGTATGTGTTTGCATTCATAATCATAAGTTTTAGACGAAGCAAAATGAATAAAAAAGTACGGATATAAACCTTCATCCTTCTTTACAGAGAAAACGTCATGCAATCCATAATGCAGGCCAGTAGTTAAGTTGTTATATTTTTCTCCTATGGTACTAAAACATTCTTTTTCGACCTATAAAGAAAAAAAGATTTTTAAAAAATAAATGGAAATAACTATGTATTGAATAAAAAAAACATATTACTACTTACTTTGCATGGATGCATTTCAAGCAGATTATCCGAAGGACCCTTTTTCTGTAAAGCAAAATAAATAAATAGACGGTAAACAAAGTATCCTATTTATCCCTATTTATAAAACATATTGATATATAGTAATTAAATAAACGTGTGAAGTTCTTTCGCTATTATATGTCTCAGTAGAAAACATCTTACGAAGGAATTTAACCAAAAAGGGGATCAGTAATTACATTCATAGCTGCATCATCTATTTTTTTCAATTTTATTGAGATTTCAGTCGATAACATCCCAACAAGATACCTCAAACCTATTTTTTGTCGTAGTCACTTCCGAGACAAAACAATACATAACAAACATATGCAAACATAACGGGGGGGGGGGGGGGGTCTCGTATTTATGATATTCAGCTATTATACATGTTTCTTAATCCAGGTTTAATATTTTGCAATATTAAAACTTGATTTTAATTAACAAATATGATAAGGATGTTGTATGTTTGTGAAAATATTCATATACAAACAAGGGTTGAACTACACACTTCGAACAAAACCAACTTGAATGACAAAAGATTATCTCAAAATAATAAGTAATAAAATTTAGCTATGATAAGAGAAGTTGAACACTTGATTAAATAAAAAATAAAGTTATTTTAGATATAAATTTTGACTTGATAGTTGTCGGATATTTTATTAGATAGTCATTTTATATCTGTTTTCGTTTTATAACTCCTTATATTAAAAAAAAATACTGAGAGTAGCATGATGCAGGATTCACGATAGGATAGGATAGGATTGTCAACTAAAGGTAAGGTTTGCGTTCTCCCTCCAACTCATATTTTTTTTAATATGCATACATGCTATATATCAATTTTTTCAGGGAGATTAGCTTCATCATTCAATATGATTTTCAAAGATATTGCCCGTCTCATATTTTGAGTAAAAGACGCCAAATTTAACGTATTTCACATTTCACCTCGAATATTATTTTCATTGAAAAAATTGATTTTTTTTTTATAAATTTTCAAACTTTTATAATCAAAATGACCGGAATTAGTATAATTCATGCTTTCTATTATTTAAACTTTTAATTTTCCTTTATCAAAAATGTGAAAATTTGGGTAAAAAAGAAGATTTTTCAATTTTCCTTGATAAAGTGAAACCGTTGCCATGGCAACAAAAATATAAAAACCAACGTTTTACATATCTACCAATTCCATCAAAATCCATGAAGTTATTAATTTGATCATTTTCATTAATTTGAACTAAAAAAATATGTATGTCCCCAATATTATTTCCATGGAAACAGGGGCTATATTATGGGTTTGGAACATAAAAATCAGGCTTTTTCTACACTTTTAAAGACAACATTGATATCACCTTGTCATGGTGAACTGTTAAAGACTAAATGTTATTTTTGATATTGTTTTTAGGCATAAATTGGCCAAAAATATTCAAAATAAAACGCCTCCTGTGCTACATGATGGCCTAAAAAATTATTCCATGGAAGAACTCTAGTATTTATGGCAATCTTTACATCTGAATAGTTTGATGAAAATGTCCATGAATTATATTGCAACACCTTTAGAAGTACATGTATATGTATATAAACATACTTCAGAACATGTTGCAACTAAACCAATTAAAAGCCTATGAATTTGACCTCATGCTGATTAGTTATTCCAACATGTAGTAACTTTTAGACATCCTTGTAGCAAAATATCTTTATTCAGTTATGGTTGGTGACTGTCATTGTACATGTATGCCATTTTTTGAGTGAAATGTTATAATCACTGCATCCACGAAGCTGCTGTTTTTATAATTAAATAATTTCTTTCCTTGGAAGAGTAGAAATGCTATCTTTAAAGTAATGTTTGTTTGCCCTCTCTTGACTCAGGGTAAAATCATTAGGTCAGTAGGTGAGAAAATCTTCAACAACATTTTTTAAAGGGGATAAAGAGGAATAAAAAGAAAAAAAAGGCACTGCCTTATTCAAAAAAAAATTTTCAGTCTGGTCATTTTAGTCAGTCAAGTCTGGAGAGGTCGACAACCAACATTTTTTAAAGATGGCCTATTTCTACAATTCATGGACATTAGCTCAATCACTGGATTAGATAGTCTTAGAATCTAAATTTAAATATCACACAGAACAAAATCAAGATGAATTCTAAGTGACATCAATTCATACTTTAATGAGTTTACAGCAACCTCTGATTTCAGAGAAAAGGCAAATTCTGCAAAATGACATGAACACTGTCATTATGATAAATATTTGTCAAGAACAGGGAAAAAGAAACAATGCTACAGTGATAGATATATTTCCTTGATATCCATGAAATAATAATTTAAATATAACAAAATTTTCTGCTTTTTAAAATCAAAATACAGAAAAAAAATTAAAAGATTATAGATGTAAACAATTTTAAAATAAACTACATGCATTTGTGAAATTTTTTTAATTTTATTAGATTACTAAATTGGTCTTATCATTCCTACTAAATTAACAACCTTACAATTGCCAAGTGTCATGTTTTAAACTGTTACAGTAGATATAATAATAATTATACATGTTCACTGCAGCTTTATATACAAAACTCGTCAGTTTTCAGAAATACTTATCTAAGCATATTAGGTCCTGGTAAGAAAAAATTTAATGAATAAAAATATCAATCTTAATTGTTCATGTATTAATTTCCTTGCAATTTTACAAACCCTTTTAAGAAACTTGTTACATGTAAGTATAGACAAACATGACAAAAGCAACCTTCAATTAATACCTATGATGTATACATTTATTTTACTGAAAACAAATTCAAAGATGGACAAGCAGAGCATGAACTGCAATCATCGCATACACATCTTTTCTAAATATATGGAGAACAGCATGTATATACTAGATAGGATGTTGTTGAACATTAAATTTTCTTCTATAATCTATATACATATAAAAATATGCATTGGGTATAACAAGTCAGAAGTTCTTCTCCAAATCTCCATTGATTTTGCCATGTCTGGTTTAACATCTTGGCTTGATCCATCCAACTTTCTTTAATATTCTTGAGCTGATATGGGATGACCTCTACTTTGATTGATGGCACAAATCTTTTAAGGAAAAACTGAAGTACTTTTTTTTGGTTCTTATCTATTCCAATTAATGACCCATGATCTGAAATCACATGTGTTCATTTTTACAATAACATTTAAGGAATTGCATTTTTTGAATAGCATAAGGAATTGCACTGAGTTTAATTCACTCAATGAAATGAATAAATTTCCAATATAATGAATGAAGAATCAATATGAAATTATTGTAAAATTTACAGATTGAATTAGTGAAATGCAAATGCTTGATCAAGAAAATTAATGTTCTTGTCATGCACAATCTGTATCTCTTTTTTATTAATTAAGGAAAGGAAGATATTAATTAAAATCAAACCTCATTTAAAAAGGTAACTTGAACAATTGTATACCTGTTCTAAACAGCCTAAACAGCAAGGATGTTATTTTTCATAATTTCTTGAATGAATGCATTTTTTTTATTTTTTGGCAATGTTGGGATATTAGTCACATCCTGACACCCTTGTACCGTTTATTTATCGTTTTTAAATCCGTAGTCAGTAGATCATTCATGACTTTCAGTAAAATGAATAGTTAAATAATTACCTGATGAAAATACTGTCAACAATCAAACTGTCAACATCATCATTGGACATGGTCAATGCACCGTGACTTTTCTTCCCTGTTCGGACTGCATATAGCATAATACTTTACTATACTCTCAGGTCTTTTCTTTTTTCTTTCCCATTCTCACTTAAAATTTTAGTGTAGTGGTGAAGCGAGAAACACACATCAGCACAATGCGTCAATGACTTTCTTCTGATCGGAATTGCCGTGCAACTTGCCACGTTTCGTATCGAAAATAAACAAGTCCTCCTTTATTGGTTCATCCACATGCATCACGCTAATCTCAAAGGCTTCTAAGATTCCTATGCTTTGATTTGTTATGACTTTCTCAAGAAAACGTCCTTCGTTTTAGTCCTAACATTAAGTGACAACAAACATCAAGTATGACAGAGGAAATTCGTTACCGAGATGCTTAGCATCGCTGGTCTAAATTCGCCTGTTTCAAACGCTTTGGTGATTCGCAAGAGTTATCTCCCTGTAAACGCAAACCTTACCTTAAAGGATAGCAGCAATCTATACATGTACAGTATACATGTACAGTCCCTGAAACGTTCTACTTTCCCACCTGAACGGTGAACGAACGGTGAACGAACGCTGAACGAACGCAGAACGAACGGTGAGTGAACGATGTGCGAACGGTGAACTCAACTTGGTGAACGATGTGTGAACGGTGAACGGTGAGTGAACACAGAACGCGAACGGAACGCGAACGCGAGCGCAAAGTGAACGGTGAACTAACGGTGAACACAAGATGAACGATTTATTCGGAATGCCTTCGGTCTTTTCCTTGCATTGAAATTATTCTTTTATTCTATAATTCAAATGTCAAAAATAAATAAAAATAAACAATAGAGAAAAAAATAGATTAATAAATAAATAATAAAGAAAAAATTCTGCACATACGTATGTTTAAATCGAAATTTTTATAACATGATTGTAATCGCCATCAAACGTGTATTTGTTACCGCGTGTACTTAAAAAATAAATTAATCTTACATAGTAAATAATTATGCTTATTTTTTTAACTTATAAAATAATGTGGACTCAAGAAGATAAAACTACTACTGAGATAAACAATAAATAAATAAATAAATAAATAAATAAATAAATAAATAAATAAATAAATAAATAAATAAATAAAAACATTTTTTTCTGCACATACCTATGATTAAATCGATATTTTAATAACATGATTTTAATCGCTGTCGAACGTGTATTTGTTACAGCCTGTACTTAAAAGATTAATTTATCTACTTATATAGTAAATAATTATGCTTATTTTTTTCACTAATAAAGTAATGTGGACTTCTGAAGATAAAACTACAATTATAGAATTAATTAATTACATTGTACGGGGTTGAAACAACCGTACATGTATTTCCGTGCCGAAGTGATTCTGAGTAAAATAAAGGATTTTTTTAAATTTCACTATTATCTGTTGACATTGACTGTTCTGGTACCTCATAATAAGTCTTGTTTTATTTAAATTCTACTGCAAAATATACCATATTTATGTGCCTTTTTATTCTTTTGTGACGATTATTTTAGCTAACTTCTTTATATATCTGTAGACATCTCCCGGCCGTGATAATACTGAGTCAAGATGTGGAAAGAAGCATTCAAATTAATTCTAACATATGTGTACATTAAATTTTCAAAACTAAATAAGTAATGCGTTGTCATAGTTTTTATTGAACAGAGAAATGTACGAGAGAGAGAGAGAGAGAGAGAGAGAGAGATAACCCCGTCGATTCTCAGATATACATGTATGTTGTATCAAATAAAAATTCCAATTATTTTTTTCTAAATATTACAAGCAATAAAGGTAATCTTTTTTTTTAGATTTACAAATCCATTTGACAGTAATCATTGGCTTTTATTTTCCTTAATCAAGTTCACAGGAAGTCCGTGCTACATTTTTTGAAGCGTGCTTGTGCTGTCAATCAAAATAATTCGACACAGTGGAGGTGTGGAAATCGCATTTCACTAACATGCCGAAGGCTGACGCCGGCTTCCGTATTCCAAGAAATTTCAATATTTTTTCCCTATCATTTCTAGATCTGATTTTTGCATTCCTGCAGGAAAAAAAATAATTCGAATATATACTTAGAAGGATTATATCGCACTGCATAATAAGTCTTGTTTTATTTAAATTCTACTGCAAAATATACCATATTTATGTGCCTTTTTACTCTTTTGTGACGATTATTTTAGCTAACTTCTTTATATATCTGTAGACATCTCCCGGCCGTGATAATACTCGGTCAAGATGTGAAAGGGCGTTCAAATTAATTGTAACATATGTGTACATTAAATTTTCAAAACTAAATAAGTAATGCGTTGTCATAGTTTTTATTGAACAGAGAAATGTACGAGAGAGAGAGAGAGAGAGAGAGAGAGAGATAGTTTCATTGTTCGATTCTCAGATATACATGTATGTTGTATCAAATAAAAATTGCAATTATTTTTTTCTAAATATTCCAAGCAATAAAGGTAATCTTTTTTTAGATTAACAAATCCATTTGACAGTAATCATTAGCTTTTATTTTCCATCATCAAGTTCACAGGAAGTCCGTGCTACATTTTTGAAGCGTGCTTGTGCTGTCAATCAAAATAATTCGACACAGTGGAGGTGTGGAAATCGCATTTCACTGAACATGCCGAAGGCTAAGAGTCACTTAGTATTCCAAGAAATTTCAATATTTTTATATAATTTCTCAGTGACTTTTGCATTCCTGCAGGAAAAAAAATAATTCGAATATATACTTAGAAGGATTATGTTTTAAATTGAATGTGAAACATATTCCCTGCCAATTTAAAATACTACTGTTTATACTGAAATGACTGTTTGATGGTTAGTTTTAAGACTGATTTTCTTGTGTTACATAAAAATTAAATATTAATCAAAAATACTGAAAAACTCAATAGAATTTTATTCGGGAGAAAAGGCACGAGGGGGGGGGGGGTGGGTCTTAATTATACTGAATGGCAAAAAACATATTTTTAAACGTGTTTTTTTAGGTACGGTGAAGGAAGGAATTTTTTCTTCTTTAATAATAGACTATTTAAAAACTTGGTGTTTTCTAAAATTTAAAACCACACCATTAATTTAATTATCTCTAAAGATATTTATTTACTAAATATTCATGTTTCATAATTCTCAAATCTACATGTAGTTTAAATAAGTGTTACACTGTAGAAATAATTTTTTTTTATGTATTCTTGTCCTGTAAAAGACTTGGATTGAATATTATACATCCGTCAATAATTTGTCCTCTTTAAAATTACATCAAATTGATGCCGTGCATGAAGCATTTGTACGTTGCCCTTTTTTGAATTTAATATTTTAACGTCTTTCTACATACATGTTCAGGTACTTAATGTATTAATTATATTCAGGGAAAATTCATGAAATAAGCAACAACTGAGTTATAATAATAGAAATATAAATACATGTATCATAGATAATTTGTGAAATGAAATGATTATTCTTCAAACACGAAATCTTAATTTTTTAATTATAAAACATGTAAATCCTTCCAGTCGAAAAGATAAGTCCTTTACTTCAGAGTTCCGAATGACAATAAAGCCTGAACGAT
Source organism: Saccostrea cuccullata (assembly GCF_032062105.1). Classification (NCBI taxonomy): domain Eukaryota; kingdom Metazoa; phylum Mollusca; class Bivalvia; order Ostreida; family Ostreidae; genus Saccostrea; species Saccostrea cuccullata. The sequence continues at coordinate 13,062 of NW_026923650.1, read as the reverse complement.
AAGTGAACGGTGAACGCAAGGTGAACGCAAAGTAAACAGAACGAAGAGCGAACGGTGATCGTTTTGTGAACGGTGAACGCGAGCGCACGGTGAACGGTGAACGCAATACTGTGAACGAAGAGCGAACGGTGAACGCACGCTGAACAAACGGTGAACGAACGCTGAACGAACGGTGAGCGAACGGAAAATGGGAAGTAGAACGTTTCAGGGACTGTATAATGAAAAGAGGCGCAAGGTATTGTGAGTGAACATGTCAATCTAATAGATCACCCAAGAAAAGATACTTTCCACATATGTCTACCATATGAATATTGGTTTATATCTTTTGAAGTTATCTTTCAAATATAAAAAGAACCCCCTCTCTTTCTTATTGAATTTAACTACTAGTAACCCAATGTATACTCACTTTCTAAGGAAGAAATTGTACTAAATCGTTTGTCAGTTTTTAATATTTCTATTATCCCAAAGAAGTAAAATGAATTTGATCTACAATATATATTGGATTCCAACTTCATAAGAATCCTTACAAAGATACATTGTGGGTTCCACTGAATGTTCAAGCAAGTCTCTTTCTTTACTTCTCACTAATTTATAGACAGTAGTGAGGAAAGGACTTGGAGGTGTTGAGTAACAATATATTCAAGCACTGGTGTGATCAGATGTGAATGCTAAAAAATTCCAAAAAACTTTTTGAAAATCCGAAATCATAAGATTTTCCCAAAATCAACAGTTTAAAAACTTACGACTTTCAACTTAAACACAACCATTCCCAATAATTAATTATGGCAACTGATACCACCTCCAGTTAAAAGCAAAAGATTGCTTTTAATCGTAGTGCGTATCATATTTCAAGCAAAACACGTGTCGATTAAACGCAATAATGTTTGCATCGCCAAAAATTTAAACTCATTACAGCTACATTTTTTTCAGATTTTCGACCGATCATTACCGCTTCATTTTTCCGGCAAAAAACAATTCATTACCGCTACATACTGAATCAGCCAAAAAACTCATTACCACTACATATCGATTTAGCCAGGTATGGTTCGGTATATGAGTTCTTATGAACAGAATTCACTCACTATCTACTCAGAATGAGATTGATTGATAATAAACAGTTTAACGTCCCTCTCCAGAATATTTCACTGATATGGAGACGTCACCATTGCCGGTGAAGGGCTGCAAATTTTGGCCTATGTTTGGCACTTACGGCCTTTGAGCAGGGGGGGATCTTTATCGTGCTACATCTGCTGTGACACGGGGCCTCGGTTTATACGGTCTCATCCGAAGGACCACCCCATTTAGTCGCCTCTTACGACAAGTAAGGTGTACTGAGGACCAAACCTGGATCCCCACGGGGCCAGAATGAGATACTTATATGAAAAACTCTGCATTCGAAATTTAATTATTTAGCGTCATCTGAACATTAGGGCCACAATTGAGAATTTTGTTACAAATCGGTAAATCCGGTTTAATTATCGATGGCTAAAAATTTAGAAAACAATATGTCAAGCAAATGGCTTTCAAGGCATGTTGCCGTTGTGTAAAAACATTTTACTTACGTAAACACTTATGTATTTTATCCATAAACAGCGCTTGATTTTAATTTCTTTTTTATGTTATGAAATAAAACTGATTTTCATAATAATAATAATAATAATAATAATAATAAAAATTATATATATATATATATATATATATATATATATATATATATATATATATATATATATAAAAAACAAAAGGTGCTATGTCGCGGTAATGTAAGATTCTTTGTAGCGGTAATGACTATGTAGCGGTAATGAAAATTTTAAAAATGTAGCGGTAATGGTACACAAACCCTGGCTTTTTTCACCTTCGACTGTCTTCTTTTTTTTTCTTGGCTTTCATTGTCTGTTAACACTGAACATCGTTTAAGATCCATTATGCTTGAATTAAATAGATAATTTTGTCAATTCTCTGAGAAGCCGAAAATTTCCCGGAAAAGAGCGGATGATATTACACGTGCGATTGATGACATGGTTGTGTTTGATTACATGCCAATACAACTGGTTAAAGGCAAAGGCTTTAAAAGAAAATGATGTCGATCGTTGCATCAAACTACAAAATACCGTCCGGTACATTGTAACACTATATAAATCTCGAATCGAACAAGTGTACTAAAATCGTAAATCCGCTCTGAAAGGAGAACTTGATCACGTTCAAGTTGATACTGTACGTAGCTATGACGACTGATATCTGGACTGAGTTGCTCAAAACACTGGTTAAATTTTACCACTGGATAAGTTAGCCCTTGGTTAAATTCAATATCCACTGGCCAACTAACCACTGGTCAAATATTTGTTGTTCAAAATAAAATTATCCTCTGGTTAACTAACCACTGGTTGGATAAGTGATCTAACCACTGGTTAGTATCCCATTATGCATTACATTTGTCCAGTTGTCAACCAAAAAAATGGCTACCATGATAAATATCAAATGAGTAACAAGTTTGGTTTTCTAGAAAGCCTAAATGTCATCTCTTTGGCTTCATTACTGTCAAAGAATAAACAGTGAAGTTTAACTTTTTTTCTCAGTTATTACAGATTTTTTTTTATTATTCTAGGGAAGGGGAGTGGCAGTTTACATGAACAATTTTAGATTGGGAAAAAAAGAGAAATGATCAAACTCCAAAATCCTTTGTTGTGGATACGAAGGAAATATTTTAACTTTTTTGAGGGAAGTACATGACTATACTTCAACAAACAGTGTGGATAGGGGGGGGGGCTTGCAGTAAACAATTAAAACAATACAGAGTTAAAAGAGCTAGGGCACAGATTTGTAGATCTGATTTTCTTAAATTATCTGAATAATATCATGATTCATATGTTCCGAAAGCATTTCACACTGAACAATTAATAATAAAATAATGTTTTTTAAAAAATATTTCATTTGAAAATTATTTGTCATTTTATGAATGTCATTTGTACTTTGCAAAATTTTGTGTCTAAAATATCCATAAAATTTAATAATTCAGATTTTGGTGTGACGGTGGGACCCTACCCTTTTTAAAACTTCTGGATCCACCTTTGTTAATAAACGCTTTATAAAATATAAGCACTTCCACACGTTACTGTCAAAATAAAGCATAGGAGAATTTCACTGCCATCAACATGATCAATGTAATTAACTTGCAAAGCACATAAGTATTAAAATATAAAACCTTCTTTTTATACACACTTAGCTTATCCAAAGAAATAACGCACACGTGCTTTTAAAATTAGGCAAGTAATAACATTCAAATGCTCTCTACCAAAATTAAGTATTTTCAAATTATCTGGAAAGAGTCCTCATTTGGAAACTCGATCGAACTTACTAGAGTAAACTTTTTCTGCATACAACTTAAACAATTCTGTATAATTATAATTTTGTATTATTTCAAAAATATAGAAGTGATTTGATGTCTTTGTTGCCATTAATGCAATTAAACTGCATAAAGAAAATGATTAATTGCAAGTTCTTCAATTATAAACATGAAAATTCCTTAAAAAAGAATAGATTAGACATGCAAGAAAATAATCATAATGATTCTTTGTGATCTTTATTCTTCCAATGTATGTAGTTTCTTATGGACATCAATGTATCCGCTTATAATATGTGCTTCTACTTTCTGAAGTTTCTTAATTTACTCTTTATATACATTTGATCACTTAATCAGACTTGTATTATTTTTAAAAAATGACAACAATTCTATAGAATGACTAATGAACCAAAAAATTGGAGTTTTATCATCAATCCATATCAGTTAATGCCATTTCCACTTATATGGATGTTTTAAATTTGATGCTATTTATCTGGAATTCTTGGATCAACGCGTCGGCCGCAGAGAATCTTTGCACACGCGCTGACCTAGTTATATAAGTTCTGACAATCATTTACGTAATAGCCAAGAAGACTATGCATGAGAACATACATGTACAGTGCACATGTATATTTTGAAGAACCCCCACGACCCAGGCGACGTGTGTCGGACTCTCTTTGATTTCTGTGCAGCTTGTTTTTTTTCTGAATAATAAGGCAGAGCGCTCATTGTTTACATCTCAGTCTATATTTAGAAAAATCGTATCGTCATCAAACACCAAAAGTACACTTCTAAGATAGTTCTTCTAAAAGAAAACCAGTTTACAGGCTACTTGGAACTTCTTGTGTAGAATCTCACTTGAGATAATGTAAAACTCGAGGATTCCCAAAAGATTAATGGAGGCTTACACTAGGACTTCGCTTCCGGCATACAAGCTTCTAAGCTAGTTCTTCTAAAAGAAAACCAGTTTACAGGCTACTTGGAACTCCTTGTGTAGATTCTCACTTGAGATATTGTAAAACTCGAGGATTCCCGAAAGATTAATGGAGGCTTACACTATGACTTCGCTTCCGGCATACAATTTTAATGTGTCATCTCCCGAGGTAGATGACAAATAGTGAGAATTTAATGTTACAACCGTATTGGAGATGTGGGGAAATATCGAGATGTAACAGTTATCAAAACTAAACAAAAATGTTACCGGTAGTCACAAAAAGTGAGGAAAGCATACTTTGCAGAAAATTCAAGTGGAGGATGCAGTAAGCACATAGAGTGGCATAGGAGGATTAGCATCAAAGGTAAGATGGATATGAGGCTGCATTCAGACTGATGGAGAAACTTAGACGCTCGAAACTGTTCAATCTTTGTTTTAAATAAAATAGGCATAGTGAATCGCCATATATCTCTTCATAATTATCCCTATCCAAAAATCGGCTATACTTACGAGGCAAATACATCAATTTGAATCGTCTCATAGGGACCTATTTAAATAACAACTGATTGGAGTCATAACACTTTTACACGATGTAAACATCGTCTGCTATTTTTCGAGGAAATTCGCACTTGTTGTATTATCGCTTTCATACATACCTTGACAAAAAGATTCGGTTCAGTGGTATGTAAAACATTTTCATACAATACATATTTTTCCTAACATTTATTTCATCCTGTATTACAATGTACTAACACTGACAGTTGATAGTATTTTTTTATATTACGGGAAGGCCATGGTTGTATATACAAGTTGATATAGCGAGTTCGTCGCTAATGCATTTCGCTCCGTACAGTTAGATTTCGCTGTGTAATTAAAATGCATTATTCAAAGTGTATTTTATAAACACCACGCCTGTTAATATTAACATCAATATTTGTAGTAATTTAAAATCTTTATCAATAATAATTTATATTATTTTGGAAGAAAAAAACAAACACATTATTCAAGATATTTAGAAATAGGGAGTGTGGGAGGGTTGAAAATTCTCAATTCATTTTTAAAAGTTTATGTTAGGTAACCCAAATAATGTTTCAATTTATCTATAAAAATAATTAGACCTATATGCAAATGATCAACAATTTTAACCATTTATATATAAATTTTGTTTAAAATGTACATATAATTATTATTTATGCCTCCTCCTTCCTTTACTTAAACATAACATGAACACCATATATATGTTGAAATTGTATTTTATTGATCAAATAAATCTTGATCAACAATCCAAACATGTAGTAGAAACAAATCAAAATATAAAACCAAAATATTCCTAAACTACATGCAATTATACAGTTAACAAAATAAACAAATACAAAAGAATGTACAAAATCCAATAAGTACTTCAAAACCAATTATTTATTTTTCAGCAAGGGATGTTCACTTGACAAGATCCTTTGCACAGCCAACAAATTTATCCTTGAAAGAACTCATTTAAAACATCTCTGCTGACGATGAAGATTTGAAAAGCTATCATATCCCTGACAATGTTGTTATCCCTTCAGAACCTCCTAATATTGCTACAAAGCCATTTCAACTCGACTAATAAATGACTGGACATGTTTTTTTTTAAGTATTCATCAACATTAAATTCTTGGTTACAATATCTATAAGCCTTTGTTTGATTTGTTATCCCCCAAAATTTACAACAAATAATGATTTTTTAGTCAATATTATTGACTGGTTAAGAGACTTAACCCACCTCTGTGGAATGGCTAACTTTAGCTAATATTTAACCACTGGATAGCAAAGTTAACCAGTGGACAAATTTTGAGCAACAGAATTTAACCAACGGTTAAAAGTTAACCACTGGATAAGAGATTTACCAGCGGTTAACCTTAACCAGAGTTTTGCGCAACCCAATCCTGTCGTCAAACGCAAGAAATAGTGCCATTACAATTACGGGAGCAGATTAATTTTTTAAACAAAAACACTGTGAACAATTTTTGATTTTATTTCTTGTGTTTATCTGAAAAATAAATTGAATTTGAAAATTGTTATATTAAACACAGGATGAAAATCCACCATTCAGTCGACTGAATGGTGGCTTAATGGCCACTGAAAGGTCACTGAAAAAACCTTTTCCCGTGACCTTTCCGTGATCATTCAGTTACATGTACCATTCAGTCCACTGATTGGCACATACATTTCAGTGACCTTTCCGTGATTATTCAGTTGAATCTTTTTATTGAATAATCAGCTTATTTTTGCATAAAAATTTTATTTCACTTTTTTCTGGTATAAGAGCATTAAATGTATCTAAATCCGATAAAAAAAATAGGAAAAAAAATTAATACAAGAAATAAAAATTGCTCCCAGGACCAGAAACGAACCCTGGTATCCTGATTATTAGCGACCTGATATCGCTTACGCTACGACTTCTTGTTTGACAAGATAGAGATTTAAAATCAATTAATTTGTAGAAATCGATGAAACAAAAAGTTCACCTGTTGTATAAAGGAACTGCAATGTGTATATATCTTGTATATCTTTTTTATATTCTATGTCACTTGCACGGATTAAAAAACAAACTAATTATTTACACATCTCGCTTTTTCTGATGACAAATATCAGAGATTTGATTATTTTCCCTAAAGATTTAAGATCGTTTTAAATTTCCATCTTGAACTTTAGAGAAATTTGTTAAATCAATATCATTTAGAAAGCTAAAATCTGCTATATTTTTTTCTACAAGTGTCATGTATTAATGATTTATTTATTCTTGAATTAAAAAAAAAATGAATTTAGAAAAATGTCTTTCAAAACTATATATCCTGCAGTTTTGACAATCTCCACATAATTGAAAAATTCTCAAATTGATCAGTTATACTTGCGATCTTCCAGAGATTGTTTTAATAATACAAATTCTGTCTTGACAATCAAAATTATATATTTCCATGAAAAAAAAAAACACTTTTACGCACCATAGAATGTTATGATTAATTTAAATTTTGAATCGGTTATTGTTCATCATTATTTTTCTCTTGAAGAATTTTTGTTTTCTGATAAATGTTATTTTTATATTTTTTGATACTGAAAATAAAAAATATTATTGAGAATAAGTTTCAAATATTTTATAAAATTTTTCAATATACTTAGACATATTTTGTACATCTGTGCAAATTGATCACGTATAGTAAAAATAAAAAACAATAAAGATTGGATAATTCTCTATGAAGTTTTGTAAAATATTGCTTCCTTGTAAGGGAAAAATATCTGATTATAAAAAATAGGCTAGTGAAAAAATGGCTTAATTCAGACTTAAATATCAATGAAAGGTGGCGGAAAGGACACTGAAATTGACATGGAATTTTCAATGACATGCAAGTTGGTCACGGAAAGGTCACTGAAAGACGATGGAAATGTCACTGAAATGTTGACTGTGGCAGTGATCTGAGGAAGTCGATAGGTCACTGAAAGTTGCTTTTCCAAATATGTCCACTGAATGGTGCCTATAATTTATTTGAAATGTGACTGAATGGCCATAAAGTAGAAATACAAGATATACTATTTCATTTTTATTACTGGCTTATTTCTGTTTAAAGCTGCCTTTCAGTTTTAACTAAAAGTTTTTTTTTCTTTCTGTGAAATTTCCTCGCAAGCAGTGCTAATCATTATTACATCAAAAACACATTTAAATAAGCCTCCTATCAGTGCATCTGTTTTTATTTTTACAATGTTTTACAGTCTTCAATTTTCATTTGTTCATATTCATTTACACATTTACCTAGTACCCGGGTACCAATCGAAAAAACATCCGAGTGAGGACTATTAAAATTGACCGATTTGATTCCCTAATAAATATATATATATATATATATATATATATATATATATATATATATATATATATATATATATATATATATATATATATATATATCACGAGAAAAGGGCCCTTAAGGTCAAATTTTCATAAATTGACTTTTTGGTAAATTTTGATAGCCGGATTCTTTCTAAATGCAAATATACATAAATTTTGAAAATACCTCAACTAACCAAACCAAAACAACTTTCAATGACATTACTCACTGAAAACGTAATGACGTCGACTGCGCCTAATTCAATTTCCGAAAATTCTTAAAATTACGTTATTTTAATAACCTCAATCGTTTTAAGATGGAAAATAAATTCAGATACGTTAAGATATGTAAATTTGTTTTTAAAAACGTTTGTTCCGTTTATAAAAATTCATAATTTAAAAAAAATATATATACCATACGTTCGCTACTTCCATGCAAGCGGATTTTAAAACTTTTACTTTTTTGAATATTTTATTTAAAATTTTTAAAGCTCTAAAGTTCCATTGTTTAAACAATTTATTTTTTCGCCTGTCTTAGTTATGGAGTAGAAACATCGTAAATAGGCAAAATCATGTATAATGTACTTGTAAAGGATTCTCTTATGAATTTTTTATATACCGTACCTTAAGTTGAAACTTTCTTTGAATTTATACGTCAAATTAAAACCGTCTTTTAACTTCTTACTTTTATTAAAGTATACCATAATTAAAATCAGTTACAAATATTTCTGCACGATAACATTTCTTTTAAAATTTTGTGGCACCTGTACCCTGTTTAACTTGAACACAACATTTGTATATTTTTTCCAAGGGCCGCTACTATAATCTGAAAAAAATGATTGTATGATATAATCAAACGAGATGGTGAATTGTGCTGTTGTTTTCTCTTTCTTATATATGTTCACTAAACGCCTAGCTTGACTTTTCTTAGCTGCAAATCTGTAACGTTATGGTTTTACATATTTGTCTTTGACCATGGTCATGGTCAAAGACAAATATGTAAAACCATAACGCTACAGATCTGAAGCTAGACTTTTCTGTGCGAAATTACAGTTCCATCAAAATTTTGACGAAATCTATTTGAAACTGAATAAATACTAGTATACTTTTACGCAAGAATGACAAGCCCGTAGGAAGCCATATTAGGTGTGAGTGTTTGTGCAGGGGGGAGGGGGGGGGGGCAGCTATATGTTTTTCAGTTGTGAGCACTTTCAACCACCAAATATTCCTTGACAAGCAAAACAAAATCTTCCACGCGTCCATGAAAGGTCATTTATTCATTTTTTCCTTCGTAACAATGGCTAATTAACTTGACACCTTATAGGTTTTTTCTCATTTCGATGCGATTGTCTCATCCACTAATGAAATATTACGTCCAGCACACGTTCATGCTTTTTTTGCTTTTTGTATGAGGGGATGCCTTTAATTAAGTAATAATATACCGCTCTAATTTGACTCTCATTCGCTTAAAATATTTATGCAAACCATTGTTTTCCTATCTATTATTCAAAACATACCAGACATATTATAAAATTCCACACATTTGACTCGTATCTTCTCCTGTCCCCACACACTCATTTGAAAAAAAAGGGGGGGTCAGCCAGAAAAAAAATTACCTTAAAAAAACTAGACAACCAAAAAAGGGGTGGATTGTCCAAACTCGAATCCAATTTCGCCGTTGGGGGGGGGGGGAGGGGGGGTTATGTTCAATCTTCTTTCAGTATCAATTTTTTTTTTATCAAACATAACACACTGCCTTATTCTTTTGTAGTGCACGAATTTGACTATGCCGCAACAAAAAGTGTGTATCTGTGTGTGTGGAGGGGGAGGGGGGGGTGGCGGGCTATCAATGTAGCTCCCCCCGTTGCTACTTGCGTGGACTGTAATGGTCAATATTTTCTTTAAAAGTAGAAATATTTGTGTTTGTTTTTCCTTTCCGTAGAGTCATGTTACATGTAGGATTATGATATACGTGTAATAGTAAAGTCATATCTTGATTTTAATAAAACTTTAAGAAATTAATGTCGATAGAGATATGCGGGGTATTTTGATACATGTATCAGATTTGAAGATTTCAAAGCAGAACGTGACTTATTTATTTCAAATCATGAATTCAATAGTCAGTGAAATATATTTCACGCACATTTTCATAACTTATGGAAATTACACCAATCACCACTTGTCACTTACACTTTTTTGCTCTATATATAGTAATGTATTCTTAATACATGTACCCATATATCTGACATTACCAGAAATTCGTACGTCTTTTCGCTTACTGTAATCTACATTTATATAGTTTTTTTCTTTTAGTTTATAAATATCCTCATTCATAATACATGTATCACTGTCGATGCATTATTGTTAAATCCACCAACATACGGTATAATGCTTTTGGGAAAAGTCTACACTAGCTATATTATTCTCTTAACATATTGCAATACATGTTCGAGTAGGAGTTCATTCAATCATTTCATCGGAAAATTTTTAGAAAACAATAGTAATTTTTATCATACAATTCCTTTGAATGTATTTATTTGATCATTTTAAATGTGTTTTTGAAACAAAACTTTTTTAAGCAAAATTTTCGTGGCATCCCCATCCTCCGTATTTTTTGCCCTTTTTCCCTTAGCATGTTCTCTTAATGTTGATTTATATAAAAAAAAATATTGCGGATGTAGAAGGTTTCCCAGTATTTTTATTCAATCAAAGAGGGACTTTGTTTTTACCTTGAACTTTAAACGGTCTTTTAATTTGGAGATTTTTTTGGCTTGTCTACTTACCCCCTCCCTTTTTTTACACACTTTAAAATCGACAGTTCACCGAAGGCTGGCTATCGGGGTACATCAGAAAGATTAATTAAGGATTAAAATTAAAATGGCTAAATACATTTTAAATTATGACTTAAAAGTAGCGCTTATAAGAACGGTAATTACTATATGTCCAAAGATCTCTCACTCGCTCTTTTTTTCTTTCTTTTTCTCCCTCTCTGAAAAAAAATGTACATGTATATGGAATATATATTTTAATAGTAAGACTTCTTATCATTAATTCAAATTTCAGCATTTGTAAATTGCTCAGAAAACAAATATGCAGCAGCTTTAATTTAGTCATGCATAGACATCGTTTTAATCGCTGTTCCTGTGTTCCACAGCAATGTGCATGTCCAATATCAACAAGTAAATTACTTTAACAAAATTATGAATAAATTTACGTACTAAATAGTAAATAATATCATATACCTATTAAAAATGTCCGCATCAAATTTCAAATTTTTGATACACTTTGAAATTCAATTTTATTTCTTGTTCACAAAATGCAGTCAACAAAATTACTTCCGTGTTTACAATATCGCGACTTTGACGTCGTTTTCTGAGCATTGTGAAGTCAAAAGATAAGGGCCCTTTTCTCATGACGGCAGTCATATATATACTGTGAATATATATATATATATATCTGTGAAATCACTAATTTTCGTGGGGGTTTAATTTTTGTTGTTTTCGTGGTATGAATAGCCACAAATTTATGTCCAACACGAAATGAAAATTTTCATATGCACAAGTACTAAAAAGTTCTTCATCCACGAAATCAAATCCCCAAGAACCAACAGCTTTCTATAATATATCTTATTTATTAATTAATATTTCTTCACTTAGGGGCAGTTATGTTAGTTTAAGCGTTGTTGTAAAATGTGCTTTATAAATAATAATAATTTTCATTACAACATGAATTGGTAACAACCCTCTGTTCAAACTAATGTCCATATAACTGTATCTCACTTCTATTCTCAATGACCGTGTAATGTACGTAGGGCAGCGCAGCGAAAATTCCATCGGAATCGAAAACAAGTTTATTTTTACTTGCTTAGGTAGCCGAGCGGTCTAGCGCGATGTTCCTGCACTGCTAGGAGATAGATTCCGAAAGTCACTTCAACCCCAGTTTGGGGTGGAATTGGGTATCCATGTAAAAGTGAATTTCTTTGCGCTTTATCTAATAATTATTTCTTCACTTCGGGCAGTTATGTTAGTTTAAGAGTTGTTGTAAAATGTGCTTTATAAATAATAATAAATTTCATTACAACATGTATTGGTAACTATTCTCTGTTAAAACTAATGTCCAAATAAATGTATCTCACTTCTATTCTCAACGACCGTGTAGTGTAGAGCAACGCCGCGAGAATTCCATCGGCATCGAAAGCAAGTTTTTTTTAATTGCCTAGATAGCCGAGCGGTCTAGCACTGTTCCTGCACTGCTAGGAGACATATTCCAAAGGTCAAGAGTTCAACCACAGGCTGGGACGGAAGTGGGTATCCATGTAAAAGTGTATTTCTTTGTGATTTCTATATTTATATTTCTTCACTTAGGGGCAGTTATGTTAGTTTAAGAGTTGTTGTAAAATGTGCTTTATAAATAATAATAAATTTCATTATAACATGTATTGGTCACAATCCTCTGTTAAAACTAAGTCCAAATAACTGTATCTCACTTCCATTCTCAATGACCGTGCAGTGTAGGGCAGCGTTGTGAGAATTCCATTGGCAACAAAAGCAAGTTTTTTAACTTGTCTAGATAGCCGAGCGGTCTAACGTGCTGTTCCTGTACTGCTAGGAGACAGATTCCGTAGGTCGAGAGTTCAACCCCGGGCTGGGGCGGAAGTGAGTATCCATGTAAAAGTGAATTTTCTCTCTCTCTCTCTCTCTCTCTCTTTCTCTCTCTTACATATATATATATATATATCTCTCTCTCTCTCTCTCTCTCTCTCTCTCTCTCTATATATATATATATATATATATATATTACCTGAATTGGAATGGGAACAGTCTTGAAATGTGTAAGTGCAAAGTCAACCTTTAAAATATAAACATATAGGTGTTAACATTTATATACATATATATACATGTTTTTTGTTGTAAATGTTACTAAGAAAAT
>NW_026923649.1:0-21949 GCF_032062105.1 Saccostrea cuccullata | reverse complement strand
TGGGAATGTATGAAGAGACCCATGCATTGATGACTACCACGAAATGTAAAATTTCAAATGCATTACAATAAAGGGTATCGTGTAATAAACTCGTGGGCCGCTATTGGTTTTCTGGTCACTTGGTCGAGATTTGATGGTTCCGTTGGTCACAGTTTATGTAATGGTTAATGACCAATTTTTTTATATATATATATATATATATATATATATATATATATTGTAACGAAACCGAGGGTATCGTGTAATAAACTCGTGGGCCGCTATTGGTTTTCTGGTCAATGGAATTACCAACTTTGGGTCACTTCTTTGGTTGACGTAATGACCAACTTTTGGTCACTTATTTAGTTGACGTAATGACCAACTTTTGGTCACTTATTTAGTTGACGTAATGACCAACTTTTAGTCACTTCTTTGGTTGACGTAATGACCAACTTTTGGTCATTTTAAATAATGTTTGTTAGGAATAACACTTGTTTAAAGTTTATAATTTATTAAGACGATCAAATGGTTCACTTATAAACACACAAAATGGTACACTGTAAATTGATTGGTACAACGTTATTTGGTTAACAAAAAGGTGACCAAACGATGGTCAATCCAGGACGTTCCTATTAATTTGGTTCCTTAAATGGTTTCGTATACATAGACTTGGTACCGTCTTATAACCGAAGTATACGGAGTCGTTCCCCAACCAGGGAAGGCTGTGTGCTCCGAGTCACTCCCCACAGCCGACTGAAGTCTAAACCCAAAACAGCTGGTTTATATAGACAAAAGTTGTTATGATGACGTAAGAGACAATCAGATACCTATATTACGTCACAATCAATACAATCAATAAGTTAGCGGGTTTTGACCAACAAAACTATACATACTAAAATAATAACGTTGTACCCATATAAAACATACAAAATACATCACTTTGTCTTCAAATTATACAAGTTAAGTTAATAAAGTCATATTAAATCAATTAGTGTTCATTTCTTTCGTTAACTATTCATTGACAAATATTTACGTAGTTTATAAACATCGGGTTCAGGGTCCATTTATTCCGAACTTGTAAACAAGAGTTAACCCGAATTTCACAGGTACACTTCGTGAAACGTAACATTACCCCCTTCATAAGTCGAAACGTCCTCGTTTCGGGGTATTTAGTCAATGACTTATACATGGTCACTGGAAATGTCTTTCGAGATACGCGTTACACGGATATAATGTCATCTGCTTCACCACAAAACAGCTTCATCTGGTCATGATTCACATATTTTGGTTTCTCGGCTGTAGACTTTCTCACTTTGAATACCGAATCGGACACGGCACGTAACACTGTGTAAGGTCCATTCCAATGAACCTTGAGTTTAGGACATCTTCCTTTGGTCCTTGACTTTGACGCAATCCACACACATTGTCCAGGGATGAACTTAATCTGGTTTGACTTGGTGCCATACTTTCGTTTCTGGTTATCGGTTGCTTCTATCCATCGGGTGTAATAATCTGAACTGGTAACAACGTCCTTGTTACCCTTCTTGGTCCGTGGTAAAGGACCAAGGATGTCTTTGGCCACTTGTTCCAGTGGTTCCCTAGCTAAACATTGACCCGGTTTTCCTCCGACTTCCCTTGGTTGATTCTTCTTTGAGTCACCAACGGTACAGTCTCTGGTATGCTTCTCAGCGTCGTTTGTCTCCTTCTCGTCACGAGGTTCACATAGTTGTCGGTCATCATTATCATGGTGTAAAGCTTCTTGTACGCAAATTTTGAACACAGGATTGTGTTCACTCTTAAGGTCACATGGTAATTTATTCTTTCCCAATGTAAGAGTTCCTTCACCCAAATTCAATTGACAATTATGCTGTTTCAGAAAATCAAGACCTAAAATCATATCTGACTCAACGTCAGCGACGATCACTTTATGTTCGGTAACTTCCTCATCAATACAAATTTGAAGTTCAGTCTGACCTTCTGGTACAACTAAATCACCGTTGGCCATTTGTAAGTTACTACAGTTTGGAAATAATTTAGGTCTCACACATCTTTCTATCGCGTAATATTTCTTTGGGTGGATAACTGTTATAACTGAACCTGTGTCAATGACACAATGAATTTTCACATTGTTAACAAGCACATCAATTGTTAATAAGTTGGTACTGCGAGTATTTGACTTCTTTATTCCAAAAACATGTGGCCTTTTCTGTTTTGTAGTTGACGTTTGGCCGCCGACGTCAACTACTGTGCGTTTCCCTGGTTCTCGGGTTCTCTGGTCGTCACGTCCTTTACGTATTCCAGTTTTCTCTGGTTTCTGTATTTTTCATTATTTAGGTGCCGTTGTAGTAACCTGCATTCTCTTTTGATGTGACCATCTTTCTTACAGTAGAAACAGGGACCTTTCTTGTAAAACTTCTTTTCTGTGTTTTGCTTGATCATGGCCACTAGGTCTGTTATGAAATTATTTCTGTCGGTATACGCTGGTTCCTCTCTCTGCATACGCACTGCAACTGTATTTCGTCTCCCCCGCGCTTGTTGAAAGGCCTCGTATTCCAATGCTAGTCGCACTGCATCTTCTAGGTCTTTAGGTTTTCCTTGAAACACTGCCCATTCCATTTCTTGGTCATTTAAACTTCCGATGAACGAATCTTTGGTTATCTGGTCGCGGAAACTTAGGGGTGCGTTCGGGTATGACATCCTTGTAAGTCGCTTTATGTCTTGCATAAACTCTGTGATCGTTTCGTTTTTCTTCCGTATTCTGCTCTTTAGTTGCGTCTTATAGATTTCTGTTTGGTTTTCTGGGTTAAATCTTGCTGCTAGTGCGGTAACAAGGTGACGAAAATTATACCGATATTCTGGTTGTAGGTCACTCAAAACGCTTAGTGCCGGGCCGCGTAGACTGGTAGCTAACTCTAATGCCTTTGTTTCCTCATGCCAGTGGTTCAATTGGGCGATCATGTCGAAATGCACTATATAGTCGTTCCAGTTCATGGTACCATCGAACGTTGCTGGTTTTCTCCCTTTAGGTTCCGGGGTACGCCTGAATCCGTGGTCATCATGGTCATGGGCTTGTCTTGTGTGACCATAATTTGGTACATCGTAATTAAAGCCACACATGGTCCGCTGAAATTCGTTGGTCCTAGCATTGGTAGTGTAACTGCGTGATACTGCCGGGTTTGACCAACTTGTCCCTGTATGTTCATAATTACGAAGTTCATCATACGAATTTTGTAGAGATGTATTTCTGTATGGTCGATGCTCACTGCGTATTTGGTCATCTTCAGACGTAGTACTGGTACCGGAATGCACGCAATTTTGGTCTACATATTGGTTGTTAGCACTCGTTGGTCTCACTTGAGATTGTAATAGGTTCATTTGGGACTTCAAAGTTTTTAATTCTTGTAGTATTGTGTGTAAGCTGTCTTTGGTACATGCGTTGACTGCACTGCCGTCTCCTATCTGGTCGTTGTTGTTAACCCGCAAAAGAACTTCTTTACTTGGAGTACCGTCGATAAACTGTAGCTCTTTTGGTTCTGTATTATGGTCCTCTTCCTCAACCACTTTTTCGTTCCTCGACATCTTTGAAATGCTTTAGGTTCACAGTCCTGCTTGAATAGCGGATCCCACCGCTGCCACCAATGTAACGGAACCGAGGGTATCGTGTAATAAACTCGTGGGCCGCTATTGGTTTTCTGGTCACTTGGTCGAGATTTGATGGTTCCGTTGGTCACAGTTTATGTAATGGTTAATGACCAATTTTTGGTCACTTAATTGCTTAATGGAATTACCAACTTTGGGTCACTTCTTTGGTTGACGTAATGACCAACTTTTGGTCACTTATTTAGTTGACGTAATGACCAACTTTTGGTCACTTATTTAGTTGACGTAATGACCAACTTTTGGTCCCTTCTTTGGTTGACGTAATGACCAACTTTTGGTCAATGACTTTTTGGTCAAAATAATATTTGTTAGGAATAACACTTGTTTAAAGTTTATAATTTATTAAGACGATCAAATGGTTCACTTATAAACACACAAAATGGTACACTGTAAATTGATTGGTACAACGTTATTTGGTTAACAAAAAGGTGACCAAACGATGGTCAATCCAGGACGTTCCTATTAATTTGGTTCCTTAAATGGTTTCGTATACATAGACTTGGTACCGTCTTATAACCGAAGTATACGGAGTCGTTCCCCAACCAGGGAAGGCTGTGTGCTCCGAGTCACTCCCCACAGCCGACTGAAGTCAGAACCCAAAACAGCTGGTTTATATAGACAAAAGTTGTTATGATGACGTAAGAGACAATCAGAAACCTATTACGTCACAATCAATGCAATCAGTAAGTTAGCGGGTTTTGACCAACAAAATTATACATACTAAATTAATAACGTTGTACCCATATAAAACATACAAAATACATCACTTTGTCATTAAATTATACATGTTAAATTAATAAAGTCATTAAATCAATTATTGTTCATTTCTTTCGTTAACTGTTCATTGACAAATATTTACGGAGTTTATAAACATCGGGTTCAAGTTCCATATATTCCAAACTTGTAAACAAGTGTTAACCCGAATTTCACAGGTACACTTCGTGAAACGTAACAATATATATATATATATATATATATATATATTCTGAATTTTATAAAATGCTGTGATTTATGAAATGTTTAATGTCTTTACAATGTCTTTCGGTGTTAATTTAGCATTTTCAGATATCTCATGATGCACAAATTAATATTTTATGGTGTACCATGGTTTCTCTTTTGAATTATTGAATCCATATGAAAGCTATACATCATTAAAGATTATTTTTACTATTAAAAAATCATATCTTTTATATGAGCTCTTCGGCAATTTCTTTAAAAAAATTAATACTTCTACATTAATTTAGATATACAGTATATTGCATCACTAATCCATCCCTTTATACACTCGTATAAAGATATAGGGCAATGTACATTAAATATGACAATCACATTTGAAATAAACGATTTAAAAACAAAAAAAGTAAATATTTATATGATATGACAGTGCATCATCGTTGCCTTCAGATATTGATAACAGCAGATCTAGAGAATTTGGGATACTTATCTTTAAATCCATATTCGTGCTAAGCATAGATTAAGTCCAGACTAAAAATATCGAAAAAGTTGATTTTATTTAGAAAGGTGCAAATTAGATAAATCTTCTCGTCCAAAGTTTTTTCCACTGAAGAAAGTGATCTTATCAGATCAAAAACAGAGGAATTCACCTTCGTGCTGACCCTTGGGATTTTTTTCTTCTTAAGATTTCTGCCCTTGAAATGACAAAGCATAAATAATATTATTTAAAGTAAAATATAAGTAATATTCTTCATAGATACTTTGCAGATCATCTTAAAAATATGAACTTTTCCCTCTATTATGTATAGAAAGATGCTAGTTGGTGTGAAATTAGGGACTTTGTTCAGATCACTAGATATTTATCATCTTAACAGCATCATTCCAAGACATCCTATGATAAATTATATTTAAGATATATACATATGCAGCAATCTAAATCAACCGAATTCTGCAAACGTACATGTCATTCTCGTATTTAACTCGGATGATACCAAGAAGTAGAAGCATATGATACAGGAACACTATAAATTATAAGAAATGACAACACGAACCTCTGAAATAGAGGTGGGATCAGGTGACAGAGCGGAGTAAGCATCCCCTGTATACAGGTCCCACCTGAAATGTGCTCTTTGTCATGATCGCGGGTAAATGTAAAATCCGTAAACACATCGAAGAACAAGGCAAAACAATTTGTTTTAAAAAAAACATCAAACAATACTCGACTGATTAAATGACATATTGCAAACAATAACATTTGCAAAATGTTAGATTTAAACGAGATTGTTGATACCTTTGTATGTATTTTTTCAATAACCTTCTTCTTATAGGAAAATATTCTTGATTAAAAAAATTTTCTTCTGTATCGAATTAAAGACAATAAAAGATTTGAAAAAAAAAACATAATAAAGAGAAATTGGCGATACACGAGTTCAATTTATCATGTTTAACATACGAGGGACGGTCAATAAATAATGTCATCGGTGCTCGGAAAGAAACAAAAAAACGCTTTTCGAGGATTTAGTCTTAATGATTAAACTAAAATATGCTTTTTTAATTGAAACACATGTTCGTAACATTTTTCTTTAAATCTTGATTGTTTTTAGAACACATTTTTGAGTATGACCCTTAGTATACACAGGATAAATGTCCACATGTGTTGAACATATGTTAAACATGTGTTTAACATATATTTTTTACACATGTAAAACACATAAAAGGAGCACACATGTATAGGGTGTTTATTTTTACACATGTTAAACATATGTTTCACATGTGTTTAACATGTGTAAAAATAAACACATTGTATATTTATACATATGAAACATGTGTTAAACATGTGTTTTATATATGTTATACTTTATATGTGAATTATACGTGTATAATATTACTGTTGTACTTATTATCATTTTTATACTTTTTTCATGTCTGTCCACATAATTATGTGAATCATATGAAAAGGGCAGCATATGTAAGTCATATGAAATAGTTACATGTGTTCTCTTTCAATATTTATCACAGGGAAAACACATTCTTGTACACATTTAAAAATCAGATATTTCTGCTTTAAATGAAAATCCATTACATTCCAATGATCTATCTTCATGGGTTAAATATTTGAAAATTAATATCTTAAAATGCTTACACAACTTTTTTGATAAATTATTTTCATCAAGAGAAATAACTTATTTTTCAGTGTACTTTCTAAACAGGAAAGTATACAAACAAGTCAGTAGCATTTGTCGATACATATATTTTACATATTCTATGTTGAGTACAATTATAAGATTTCCACAAAATGATTAAATAGTTAAACATGCATACATGTACAAATGAATAACATGATTAGTCCATGTACTTTTTTATAATTTATATTATTTGACATGAAAGTGTCCAAAGCAAAATTGAAATATCACATATCACATTTGTCATGTATTCTCTATTGTAAATTTATGAAAAATCAAGTTATTTGATATTACAGCATACAAATAAGAATGGGAATTAAATCTTTACAGGTCAAATGCAGACAAGATTGTGTACATCCTCCAAATTTCATAATTATTTCATATATTTTCGTGTTCTTTTTCCCTCTGTATCTTTCAGTTTTCTTCAGTTGTCCTCCCTCTGATCTTCCATGAGCTTGACCATTTTGAACTCTCTTTGAACTGTACCCAAAATGCAAATCCACCATTTCTCCCTTTCCTGAACAATTTCTTTGTGGCACAGAATGGTCTCTACAAAAATTTCAAAAGTAAAAATAAAACAATTCTTAAATTACAAAATCAATTCTACAATTAATATTAAAGTTCAGCAAACAAATGTATGCCCAATTCACCAACAGAGATATGATAAGAGATAAAACTAATGTTATATATACTATACTAGGTGTTTTGTGGAATCCTATGATGTAATTTGCAAGACAATTACACTGTTGGAAGATATGCTTTATAATAAAGTCATAAAAAGCATTTTTTTTTTTGATTTTGATAATTAAATTTGGAATGTTCAAACAGTATTACTAATTCATATTGCCAAAAATTAAGAAGATTCTGACACAAATATTTTATTTTTGGACAAAAAATACTACAGAGAAGTAGACAGGTACAAAAACAGACAGTGTGATTCCAGGATATCTCAAACGTTGTTGGGAAGAATATAACAAAGTTTATTTAACAGTGTGTAGATACCTTAATTAAGCTTTTAAGCAAGTCTTGGATCTTGGGATTTATTCTTATGAGACGCTGACTGTATATTGAACCTGTAAAACAAATATTCATGCAGAGATATCTTCTAAGCATAACTAAAACTTAATTAAACTACAAAACTACAACTACAAAAAAGAGAGAGTACATGTTTGTAGGTTCTTAATAGTCTTAATTAATATCTTACATTTTACCAGAAACTCTTGTTCTCTAGTGTTGGAAAAAAATAATAAATGTCAGGTAATGAATACCGGTACATAATAGATGTAAATATCCAATGGATTAGCTAGCTGATGTACTTTCAACAATCAACACATATGCACATGTACTTGTACCTTGAAAGTTGGATGTCACCGTTATTATTAATTTTTAACTGAAATTCATAAATTCAACCCCCCCCCTCCCCCCTGAAGTGTACCAGTTTCATAGCTTTTAAAGCAAGCAAATTCTATTCATACTTTCCATATTTTAAAGTGCACTGGATTAAAACTGTTTTATAATATAGAATAAAATTATTGTAGTATATTGAGTTGGACTTATTATTAATATGAAGACATGCAAACAATATAATGTAGAATTATAAAGGAACAAAAAGAAATTACAATGTATCAAGAAATATTTTGTCATGAAGGAGTCATTACAGATGTTTACTTTGATTTTTTATTGCAAGTATTTATTTTTACCTTTAATATTGTGAAGATGCAATCTTCTGTCAAATCAGCTTTAGGTTCAATCGCCAGTCTTATCAGCTTTGGGCTTTTTAGACGTAGCAATGTGACACTGAACTCAAGTTACTGCATGCATCTATAGGCCATAAAAACAAACACTTGTTATTAAGTTGATGAAAGAATCGACTTACAGCCATCTCAACATACATAAACACCAACTGACAGTCACAATGGTTTCAAGGTTTCTACTTTCACTTTCATATCAGTACGTAACAAAAGGAAAACCAATAATGCCTTTAAAAAATAGCCTAACATGTAATGTTTACGTTCATTCAGAAACAAATTATCCAAAATTACTTACCTGTATACAAATTATAAAAAATAGTATGCCTAGTGCCTTTAGCATGTTTAGCCTAACATGTAACTGCTTACATTCACGGGCACTGGAAGTTATATAAATATATCATGTATATAGTATGTGTATGTATAAAAAAAGAAGGGTCTTTTTTATACATACACATACTATATATTTACATTAACTTCCAGTGCCCGTGCTTACATTCAGTCAGAAACATTTTTCACCAAAATTACTTACAGATCACTATCGTTAGGTTTACGAAATGCATGACAAGTCACAATTGATATGATATTACATGTATATAGAAAGTTCATACGCACCTGTAACTATAATGAAATGATATTTAAACAATATGAATTAAAAGTCTTTTAAAAATTGTTTGGAGATCACTTACCTTTCCAATACACCCAGCACGTCTGCTGCAGCAGTGACGTAAAAAATGATAAAAGACAAAACTGGCCCGGAGACTAATACGGAATTATTTTAATTTTACTCAAGAAGTAAGCCAAGCCCAAAAGATTTAAAATGAAAAGAAAATGAATTTATTCTTTATCAATTTTGTCTGATTAATGCATTATTACAGAAAAAAAATGTGAAAGTTTTTTTTAGAAGGGAAAGGGGGGGTTGGGGGTATAAACAAAGTAAAACTTTACATGAGTTAGTAATAGATAGTTTTCGATAGGCCTGAATTTAGCGAAAGTTACCTCCCGTTGGCCGCCATATTGGAGGTCGACTCAGTGATTTTCCCTCTTTGTCTTACGAAGTTTAAGAAAATATAGCAGAAATATTTGGTGGAAAATCTTTACCAAATAATTTTTTTTAAATAAAGGAGGCTTCCAAAAATTTATATACTTCAGAAAAATAATGATTTCTTATTCAAAATAGCAAATATAAATTTTTTTAATTGGTTGAACAATGAAGGAATATGAGCATTTGGACCTCCAGTATGGCGGCCAACGGGAAGTAACTCTTGGTCAATCGAAAACTATCTATTACTAACATTTACAAATTCTTTTGTACACACATATGAGATGAATCTTAAACATGTTTATAACATGTGTATATGAATACACGTATATTTTATATAAATTAAACATGTATAATTCATCTGTATTTTGGCACACATATATTACATATATATAATACGTGTTATACATGTGTGGTGAAAAACATGTGTTTAACATATATATTATCTCACAGGTGTATAACATGTGTATATTATATATGTTTTACATATAAATGAAACACATATTTTACATGTGTTTATTTACACACATGTATTACATGTATAAAACATGTGTTGAACACATGTGAAACCAAACATATGTTTAACACATGTGGACATTTTTCCTGTGTACTGGAATATGGCAGGTCCTATGATTTCCTGTACTTGTTTTTTCTTTCTGAAAGGTGTTTTTTCAAGTTTGGGAAATGAAACAAGTGAAAGGTTTATGAGAGGACGGAGCCAGAAATAAAATAAGTGCTTATTCTGGTTGAAAGTCCTGGCCAATGTTGTTGGTTTGACAAAACATTAACTTTTTTTCCCCCTGAACCCCTTTACTCTTCGTGGCCTGTGGGTTTGGACGCTGTCATGAAGAAATTTAATGTAGTGGGTTCCTCATTCTGGCTCCTTCCTCTCATAAACCTTTCACTTTTTTGCAAAAATTTTGCATTTTAGACTCTTCGAGAAATTGAAATTACTCTCCCAATAAGAATTTAAACAACAAGACCACTAATATTTAAGAAAATTGCATATGAAACTGTTTTTGTGCTCTTGCTATTCTTTGCTCTTTTTAGGCCTTTGCTATTTTGTCAAGTGTATCTCATTGTAAATTTGTTTTGAGGATTTAAAGCAAAATGGATTCAAATTTTATTATCTGTTTACATTTCAGACAAATATGGATAAGCACTTATTTTATTTTTTAAAATAATTGGCTAGATATTCCTACACGCTGTCGTTTTCACTCATTTGTCAAAATATTGGGTGACCTTTGAGTATTAAACTTTTTTCACAATTAAATCTTTCTTTAAATCAGTGTGAACTACCCCCAAAAATGATGTCTATCAAATTTGCCATGTGTATTAAAGTCAATCAAACATACTCAGTGATAATTTGTTAAATTTTCGCAAATATACATCTGTTGTTGTGTGATATTGTCGCCAAGGATGGTACCCATTTTTGATGTCCATTATATATATCATTTTTGTTCATTGAAATGTACCTGCTCATGTGTGTATAAAACGGACATTGGTTGTTGTAAATTTCACATATTTCAGTTAATATATCTTTGGGATTCTGAACAAGTTTTACAGCAGCTTTAATGGAGCGTTTAATTTTACTTTAGTTTACTGATTCTTGACTATTCATTTTAAATGCAGTGTCTCGACTATAGCTAGCAATTGTTTTCCCTTCTCACAATGGAACTATGTGATGAAAAGTGGTCACATAAACTGTTTTTCAACTCATTAAAGATTCAATAATTAGATAAAGTCAAGCTTAATGGCATATGGCATATACTTTCTATGTTGTATATCATCGAGCTGATGTCATTATTTATTGGACGCCCCTCTTATGTTTCGATTTCAGATTGCTGTTAATGCATGTCTTTCTTTTATAAAATACCCCTAATTCACCTGATACTGTAGATTTTTTTGGAAAAAAAAAAAAAAAAAAAAAAAATTCAGTCCATATTTTGTTCTAACTATGACCATATAATTCAGATTAATTAAGATAGTTTTTTTTTATACATTTGAATGTTTACACAAAAGTAAAGAAATATAAATGTATATGTTTTTTGAAAAAAAAAATTCTCTAAATTTTGCATAATGAAACATGTTATAACATTTCAATCACATCCCATCATTATCTATGCATTTATTATCGCTATTTAGTTTACAATCTCAGTGTTTTAAGTATATGACCGTACACTTTACAGTTGAATCAAGTGTAGCGGTGTCCCATTGTAAACGGCAGATAAGATATTGAAGGCATAAAATAGACATATCAAAGTGTTGTATGTCAGGTCGTTATCTGAAATTTGAATTGAATCAATGCTCTCCCAGGTAAGACAGATATTCTAATGTTTTCAAATTTATTTTTATTTGCTTTAAAAAAGTTTTATATTATTAAGGTGATCTCTCTCTCTCTCTCTCTCTCTCTCTCTCTCTCTCTCTCTCTCTCTCTCTCTCTCTCTCTCTCTCTCTCTCTCTCTCTCTCACATCATTTACTTACCAATACCTCTTATGTTTTACATTCTTGAAGCAAAAGTAACAATGTCAATGCAGAAGTATTTGAACTTGAAATAAAATGCAACAATTTCTGTTGCTCCTTAATTTCTTTTTTAAAAACAGAGATTGAACATAACAACGCATTTTTCATAAAAGAAATCTACGAAGAATTAACTAGAAAATTTATTCAGTGAGCACATTTAAATCTTTATGATTCTTCAGCTAAATATTCATACATTGGCTATTTTCGTCTTGATAAATACTGTCCAAAAACTTGTTAATTGTCCATTTTTTTCACAGTTATAGAATGTAGACAAAACTTTGCCATGAGAGGTCGGCGACTTCTTCACATGGTGGTCCTGATCATGTGCGCCTACATTCTGGTTACTGTTTATTTCTACAAGAGTGTGTTCGAAAGAGGGCAGGAAGTTAGGCAGTCCGACGACTACAGTTCAGTGTTTGAATATGATGAAGACAAATCAGACACGAAAGTTGATCGGAAGTTGAAAGGACACAGTGATCGTGTTTTCTTAAATGGAAAACTACACCAAATCAGTTTACGAAAAGATCAATTTAATGATCAGACTGAAGTGTCAGAAAATTCCGGAAAATTTACTTCATCCAGGAAACAGTCCTTCAAAAACGAGGAAATGTCAAAGAAAACAACGATTTCTAAGTTCGAAAAATTTGAGGAAGAAGAATTTGATAGGAAACTTAGAGAGAGTGCCATAAGAACTGCAGAGAAAATTCTACAAAATAAAATGAATTTTTATCAAAACAAAACGGCTAGCACCACCAAGCCAGGGTCTTACCAAGGACCTATATTAACAAAAACAAGTTTTATGGAGCATAAAACTTCAAATATTGCCAAGAAGATGTTAACAACGAAGAAGCATTTTGCTGAGCAATCAGAGTTTATTCGAAATCCTAACATAACAATGTCAACTGAGAATTATAACTTTAAAGAAATATTTCCTTATAATGGGATATACTTATATTCTTCCTTTTTTGATACACGCGAGGAAGCAAATTTTATTCGTTTTATACTGATCGGTAGAGCGCGTAATTTCATCAGATTGTGGTGCCTTTTGCAAAGCAATGACACGAAAGAGGTTTTCAAATCGGAGGTGCAGTTCTACCCAACGTGTGAAAGCCACGTTAAAGATAACTCAGTTTATCTGTGCTCATGTGAAGTACCCCCAAAATTTGGGAGGGTTCAAAATGTAAATTTGACTAACGATGAAAATATGAAGCAGATTGTACCCATAAGTGTCATACCTGATGTCACTGAACAACAGTTTAAATTCAAGTTTTCCACCTGCGTCCCTCCTCTGTTTGGTGATATCAATATATTACGATTAACTGAATTTATCGAACTGTCCAGAATGCTAGGTACAGAACATATTTATTTTTACTACAACAGAGACAGACGTGATATCAACCAATTGCTTCAGTATTATTCAGAACTGGGGATTGTTACACATTTCCCATGGAATTTGACAATGGAATCACATGAAATTTGGTATCATGGACAATCCGCTGCTATTTGGGATTGCATGTATAGAAACATACGTGTGTCGGAGCTAGTGTCTTTTAATGACATTGACGAATTTATCGTTCCTCAAAAAACGGAAACCTGGAGTTCTATGTTACCAAATTTACATACCTTGGCCAGGGACTCCCTTTCAAAGCAGGAAGACGTCGCTGTTTTTAGATTTCAAAGTGTTTTCTTTGATTCAAACTTTGTTAACCAAGAGCCAGTCAAAAATGATGAATTTATTCAACTTCTGACGTCAAACGTTACAATGCGAACTTCAACAGTTAGTAAAGTTAGAACAAAAATGATTGCTTATCCATTACGAGTGTTTGAACTAGGAATTCATCATTTAAGTAGGCCTATTAAAGAAAATTTTAAGACTGTTTCCGTTCCAGAAACCGTTGCTTTAATATATCATTATCGAACGTGTGATTGGAACTATGGCATGAACTGTGATAGAATTGTGAAAGATGATTCAATGCATAGATATAGAAAAGAATTATTAAGACGTGTCAAAAATACACTCAAAAGGGTAGACTATTTAAAAACAACTTTATATTCAGTCACTAGTAATGTACTGAAACAAGTTGAAGCAAACAACAGTTAGTAAAAGTAATAAACTGATCAAACATAACTCTGATTGATTTATTTCAATTGTGAATGCATAATATATGTATAATCATGTAGTCTTGACGTTCTGTACATATTGTCGACGACATTATGTTTCTTTACTTGTTTAAAGTCCATTTCGAGACCTCTTTCACTCAAACTCAAACTGAGACGTAAACAGTTTTCATATACATTTTAGACCTATATTCGGCACTCGTGGCCAGTAAGCAATGATGGATGTTTTTCATGCCAGCACCTACCGCTATTCAGGACCTCGATTTATAAGTTCTCATCCAAGGGACCAGTCCCCACGTCACGAAGAATGATTCGAACCCACGACGACGATATTAAGTATCTTTCAACTGCAAATATCAATATGGGCTTTCGGCACGTATTTAAGGAATGAATTTAATAGCTACCCATTTTATACGGTATAAACTGGGTTGGGGCAGTTTACGCTTTATAAACCGCGAAGCGTGTTATAAAAAAGCGTGAGCTGTTCCAACCCAGTTTATACCGTATAAAATGGGTATAGCTATTAAATTCATTGCTTATAATTTTATTTTCATTCATTTGATGTAAGAAAAAAAGATTATTGTTCTAACAAAATGACTTCAGTTTGTACAAAATTTGAATGTAACGTCAGGCGGATTGATACGTTTTTGACGCAAGTCATTGTGACGTAGGCAACCCATTTTATACGATATAAAGTAATTTTTTATCAAATCAAATACAGCGTTACAAACAGAATTAAATTATATGTGCTTGAGTTTCTGATTTGCAATATCTATATGGTTTTGGAGACCGTGTCTTCTAACAATATATTGGAATTCCCATGGGTATCAATTGCGCACCGTAATTAGCAGACCTATTTTTGTATTCATATAAAGCAGAATTTGTTCAAAATCTTATAAGTGAAAAGAAGAAAACACCTGATGTGACCTTCAACTCGACATTTAGATATATCGACGACAAGTTGTCAATTAACAATGGTTATTTCCATTCAAGATGATGTTGATACGATATATCTCGGTGAACTTGAAACAAAAGATACTGTGAAATCAAAAATTTTCGTGGGAGTTTAATTTTCGTTGTTTTCGAGGTATGACGAGACCCACGAATTCTTGTCCACCACGAAATGTAAAATGTTACATACATAAGTACTCATTAATTCTTGATCAACGAAATCAAATCCCCATGAACCAAGAGATTTTCCTCAAACCACGAAGATTTGCCCCCACGAAAATATGTGATTTTACAGTACCACAGAGTCTGACATCTGTTTCTTATCTGGATAATTTACTTGAAAATAGTTAATTGTAATCTAACAACTACCGGTAAGATTTATACATGTAATAAACATGATGAATAACTTTTCAATCGTCACCTACCCCTTATTTATGCAGCAATATACCTTCATCACATGCATACGGTGTATATATCCTTCGGTTCATTCGATATGCAAGAGCAAGTTCCACGTATCAGCAATATCTAAGACGAGGAATATGGAACGCCGTCACTGCCTTATAGCAGAACACTACTATTGCATTGTGTCAACCTTCCATTAC
Source organism: Saccostrea cuccullata (assembly GCF_032062105.1). Taxonomy (NCBI): domain Eukaryota; kingdom Metazoa; phylum Mollusca; class Bivalvia; order Ostreida; family Ostreidae; genus Saccostrea; species Saccostrea cuccullata. The sequence continues at coordinate 6,188 of NW_026923649.1, read as the reverse complement.
ATTATGTCAACTCTTTATGACATTAACCCACCCTACTTTTGCATTGTGTCAACCTTCCATTACATTATGTCAACTCTTTATGACATTAACCCACACTACTATTGCATCGTGTTAACTTTCCTTTACATTATGTCAACTCTTTATGACATTAACCCACACTACTATTGCATCGTGTTAACTTTCCTTTACATTCTATCAACTCTTTATGACATTTACACATACTACAATTTTATTTCGTCAACTTGCATTTCGTTATGTTTACTTTTCATGACAATCTTAGTTTTTATTAACTGATGTGAAAAGCTCATGCTATACTGTGCGCACTCTTCTACATTATGTCGATTCACTATTACTTTATGCGAACACGGGTATCCTCGGCCTTTATATGAGCATAACGTATTTTCCGCGTTCCGCAAGCACTAAAATGGCGGGAGAGAAAACTGTCGTAGAAGAGATTCTCAGCAATTTCGGAATGACATCTTTAAATGAAAACTTTAAGCGACAAATGATTGACAATCTTGAAACACGCAAAGCCGTAACACTGCGACTGTGAATTAAAGTCACGTCGAAATTCAATGGTTTTTATTTTAATCTGATAATTAAATAAATCAAATACTATGAGTCGTGCAGCAATAATTTTGTTTCTTTTTATTTTGAATTGTTTTTTTTTTCTTTTTATTTTGAATTGTTTTTTTTTTTTTTTTTTTTTTTTTTTTATAAAAGTCTTAAACTTTGTAGGACATTGCATTACATTAAGTTTGGCTGAATTAAGTTGAAAACTTTTTTCTATAAAACTATAAAGCCTGAGAGCTTCTCCGCTTTCCGCCCTTGGTCTCCAACCATATACCGTCTCCCTTCCTTGTTCAAGATTCCCATATCTGCCACTGATATGTGCCCATGCATGCTTACTAAGGCATATTCAATTGATTTAGATGAGCGACTGGTAGATTTTTGTAATAGAATTCTGGCCCTGGAATGATTCAAAAAATTACGAACTCCAGTGACGTAGCGTCATTTTTTTGAAAGAGGAGGTCAGCCAGAAAAAAAAAATCATTTATCCGAAAAAACTTGACAAGCCAAGAAAAAAATTTTCCAAGCCCGAAAATCCTATTTCGGGGAGAATTGTCCAACTTCAATCAATCCTATTTTTTTCCAGATATATTATATTACCCTTAGTGGACTATATTTCAACAAGAAGTGGGGGTGGGGGGCTGTACAGTTTCAATGAACATTACATTTTCTATAGTAAAGTTATGTCTGGGAAAAGAGGGGGGTTGATATTATGTGCCTGTAATTTGTCCTAATCAATCACGACCCCCCCCCCCCCCCCCCCCCCCCTTCTTACCATTCATTAAAACACGGTCGTCAACATTCATTATATACTAGATATACAGCTTTGAGATAATGTAAATGTATTTTAACATCAGGTAATGAACTTTTGGAATCAACATGATAAAGAGTTAACACAATATAAAGATATTTTTAAATCACATAAGAAAGAGTTGTCATAATGTAACTATATATCCATATCACGGAATGGAGTTTTGACATAATGTACTAAAGTGTTGATATAATATAAAGATATGTTCACATTATGTTATACACTTTTTACACCACGTAATAAAGCACTGACATAAAGGTAAGATGTGTTCACCTCACATCATGATGCCCTCTCCGTAAAATAAAGATAAATCCATATCACGTAATAATGCTTTGATATAATAGAAATATACACTCTCAAAAAGGAATGGGCTTTTGACTTCATGTAATGATAAGTTTAATTATAAAACACAATTTACCTGACGTAATGCAATTTTGACCTCACATATTAAAGAAATGAAATGATTTAAAGAAACATTCATTTCACGTAATAAAGTTTTAACACAATGTAAACACATTATCACTTCACATAATGAATTTTTTACTTCAAGTTATGAAGTGCTGACATAATGAAAGGATGTATTTACTTCATGTAATGCAGCATTGACATGACGTTAAGATATATTTTCATCATCCCATAAAAAATGGACATAACGTAAAGATATGTTCACATCACGTAATGATAAATTGACGTAATAAATGCATAGTTGTATGCTATAAGGCAGTGATGGCGTTCCATAGAGGAAGGTTATTTACATGTTGATGAAACAAGAATATCAGCAGTCTTGTTTAAATTCATCATTTCTTACGTTCCATGGTCGATACAATGATCGTGTCAGCAAATCTAATTTATCATCTATTATAACTTATGAAGTCAAAAGCTGACTGACGTTTTTATGCTTTTTTACCATAATTTACACACTGAATTGTCGACTGATTTTTCTGCGTTTCCCGATCATGACGAGGATCATAAAACGGGTATGATCGGTTTAAAAGGTATGCTCGCACCTCAATGGCACCTGATCCCACATCTAATATTTTGAAGCTCCGTGTTTGCTCTGTTCCACGTTTGTATTGTTTAATGGACTTTTGAGCTTTAATACTGTTCGTTATCTCCATATATTTCATACATTGACATCGGCGGCAAATTTGTGTGGAGATATATACTCTCAACATGGGATGACAAAGTTTACCTTACTATCGTCGCCCATATGTGTGCAGACCGATTATATGTATCGTCATTATGATATCTACATATGCAGTAAAATGGTATTAATGCGAATTCTTGGCTATAAATCTTTTAAAGAATTATAAAGATAAGAACAAAAACCAGTCTAAAGAAAGTCCATTTGAACGATATATAAAAAAAGTGGAGCAGGACAAACACGGATCTTTAAAACGTCGAATTGGGAGCACCGAGGTACCGGTAACTTGTCGACCAGTCACATCTGCTGTGTGCTCCTTGTTGTGATCAGTTAAACGGAAATTTTTGTTGTCAATTAAGGGACCGACTGGGGTTTTATTGTGTGAAAACTACAATAGCGAAACTCTTCATTTTTTAGCTGCAGATCTGTAGCGTTATGGTTTTATATATAGTTGTCTTTGACCATAACGCTACAGATCCCGTAATGCAAAAAGTGCAATTTACGGCGCAAAATTTTTTGTGCACTTTTGGGGAGAATTTCTCCACTTTCCAGCATCGATTAATTAACTACCCTTCACTCCCTAATTCTAGGCACATTATTTAACTAATCTGTATATTTTATCCATCTTCCAACCCTTTATAGTCGTTTCTACAAGTGATAAACTCGCTTGATTAAAATTATTTGATAGTTTGCTGAAAATTCACTTCAAGAGAGTTTATTGCCTGTAGAGACAACTATATCTATAAATGGTTTGGAGGTGGATAAAATATACAAATTGGCTACAGAATGTGTCTAGAATTAGGGAGTGAAAGGTAGCTGATTGACATCAATAACATCTGTGAATAAAATATTGTTTAAAATTAAAAATGATATACCAAATCAGTCTATAATGATTGAATTATGATTAAAAACACCAGCGTCAGAGTACTTTTATGTATAGTCAATTATGTTTTTAAATGTAATAATTAAGTAGGTGACAAATAAGAATGGAAGTAAATTTACGAGTTCCATTTTTATTGTCAACAAATGACACGTATATTGTCAACTTTAATGTCTGTATTAGAAAATAGTCCGTGTTGATGTTAATATTTGATTTAAATTTTTAAACATTTTTTTAACTTTATCGTGATGAAATAGAAACATGTCTTACAACGATGCAAACATTTTAACTCCTGGCCCCGGGATCAAGAAGCATTATAAACTTAGTTCACTGATATTACTTAGAATTTAAGTAAGCCCCCCCCCCCCCGACTAAATTATTAAATATATGAGAACTTAGTTAAACTTAGAATACATCTTTGCAGATTGTCATACATTTTTTTTAATTTTCTAAAAAAAAAATTAAACATAAGGAATACAAAGCAAATCCGCAAAGTTACTATTCTAAATATTTGATGCGTGCAGTGGTCGTGTATCAGACATATATACATGTATTTCAATTAAGTTTCAGAAGGAAAATTACTTTTAAATTTTCCTCAGATTGTCACAAATAACATACCTTATACAATACAAACTTAACAAAGAAGGAGCAGAGCAAACACGGACCTCTAAAAATTCAGAAGTGGTATCAGGTGCTATGAAAGATTAAGCATTCCTTGTTTACTGGTTACGCCCACTGTATCATGTGTATGCTCCTTGTCATGATTGGTCAAACGGCTGTTGACGATCCAGTGTGTAAGTAAGGGTCTAGCAACTTGTATGAAAAACGTCAGTCACTTCGACTGAATTACAGATTGTACCTGCTGACGTCATTAAATCGACAAGAAGAACTTAACCAAGTCTGTTGATTTCTTGATTAATCATTTTTTCTTGTCATTAACTTGCCTCGCTATAGAAATTGTTCTTTCGTGGGTCTTCCACATCGAATCAACTGGGAGACATTTGTAACCTTTCATGCATACGCAAGTGATTGTGATTTAGGTTGGCTGGTTGGTTGTATATTGTTTAACGTCCCTCTCGAGAATTTTTCACTCATACTGAGATGCTCGTGATCATGATTTAGGATATTGCTACATGAATAAGGGAGGTTGACGATAGTAAAGTTAGTCGTATTACGTTTATCATAAAGTTTTGTCGTTATCATCAATTTTTTCCTAGCCATACTATAATACCGTAAAATCACTAATTTGCGTGGGGTTTAATTTTTGTTGTTTTCGAGACATAGAGAGAATTTATGACCATGACGAAATGTAAAATTTAATTTACATTACTACTAAGCATTCTCCAACCAAAAAATCAAGTCCCCACAAACCAAACGTTTTTCCTCAAACCTCGAAAATTTGTCCACACGAAAATTTGCGATTTTACAGTATCCAAATATGAAAAGGATGTTGCAGTTTCTTTGGTGTCTTTTATTTCACGTTCACTGGAATATATCGAGTTGACATATGAATGAAAGGAAATATTGTAAATTGTATATATCTCTATTTTTGTACATGTTGAGTTGAAGGCAACATAAAGGGTTTTCTTTTCATGTATAAGATTTTGAAAGAGTGATCTGCTTCATAATAGGTCTGCTAAAAACAGAGACTGATTCAATTGTTTTGTACATACGAGGGCTGTTCAATAAATAATGTCCTCTGTGCTCAGAAAGTAACAAAAAACGCATTTCAAGGATTTAGCCTCAGTGGTTTTACTTAAATATTTTCTTTTAATTGAAACTCATGTCCGTAACATTTATATCCAATTTCTGATTGTTTTTAAAACGCATTTTTGAATATTGCCCTTCATATACTGGAATATGGCAGATCCTATGATTTCCTTGACTTGCTTTTTTCTTTCTGAATGGTGATTTTTCAAGTTTGCAAAATGAAAAAAGTGAAAGGATGAAAGATCTGGCGAATATTGGTTTGACAAAACATTAAATTTCTGTTTAATATCCCCAAAACTACTTTATTCTTCATGGCCTCTGGGTTAGGACGCTGTCATGACAAAATTTAAAGTAGTGGATTCCTGATTCTGGTTCCATCCTCTCATAAACCTTTCGATTTTTTTGGCAAAAATTTGATTTCTAGACTTCTCCAGATATTGAACTGCCTCCCCGAATAGGAATTGAACAAGAGTACTAATATTTAAGAAAATGACATATAAAACTATTTTTATGCTTTTGAAATTCTTTGCTTTTTTCAGACCTTGGCTGTTTTTGTCAAGTATCTTATTGTAAATTTGTTTTGAGGGTTTAAAGCAATGAAATCAATTTCACTATCTGATTGAAGTTCAGACAAATGTGGATAACTTCAATTTTTGATTTTTTAAAATAATTATTTAGATATTCTTACACGTTGTTGTTTTCACTCATTTTTAAAAAATAGGGTGACCATGGAGTCCTAAGCTTTTTTACTGTTAAATGTTTCTTTAAAACATTGTAAACCACCCCCAAAATGATGCCTATCAATTTTGCTAGGTGTCTTAAATTCATCAAACATCAGCATATCAGCAATCTCGTTTAAAGTCATCATTTCGTAAGTTTTACGGTTGATACAATGACCTTGTCAGCAAATGTCAAATGGTGACTGACATTTTTCATACTAATTGTTTAGTCCATTATTTATACACTGAATTGACGACGGATTTTCCCGTTATTTCCCGATCATGACAAGGAACACATGGCGAGTGGGACCAATCAGCAGGGGATGCTCATTCCTCCATGGAACTTGATCCCAC
>NW_026923648.1:0-21883 GCF_032062105.1 Saccostrea cuccullata | reverse complement strand
CCCCGGCCCGGGGGGGCAGGGATCATAAAATTAATTTTTTTGTTCCCCTTCACCCATAGATGCTTTGTGCCAAATTTGGTTGAAATTGGTTCAGTGGTTGCAGAGAAGAAGCTGAAAATGTTCAAATGTTAACGCACGACGGACGACGCACGACGCACGACGACGGACGAAAACAGATAGCAATAGGTCACCTGAGTTTACTCAGGTGACCTAAAAGATATGTGCTGAAATATACCGATTAATCGATTGTTAAAATTTCCAATCGATTGTCTAAAATCGACAGCCTTTCCGACCGATCATCGATTATTAATCGATCATCGTGACAACACTATTTCAATTTCATCTGTTTGTGAAGCTATGATTCTAATATTAAGGTACAAGGCTCTCTCGGACACATTCGTGACGTTGCACATTCCACAGCTGATAAGAGAGTTTTTGCTGCTTTACCCTCGTGTGTTTCCGTGAGCAGGCAGAAAATGTCAAATTTAATTGTTTTTATTAGCTAAACAACTGCAGATAAAGAGGTGCAGATTTTTCATGTGTTTATAAGTAAATTATTTTTATTGAACAGTGAAAAGAAAATATTTGACTAAAGGTGCCCTTTAAATAATGAATCTTTTTTAAATGTCGGATCATTAATGTTATTTATAGAACGACCTGTGAATGTTGGAAAACGCCACGTGTGCATTAACAAGTGTATTGCTTTTACCGTTCGTACAATCTGACAGCCATCAATTACATTTTTATGGTTATTAATTAATATTTTCATCAACTACAAGCTTGATACTTAGTAATATACCAGTAATTAAATTGCAATGAACAAAAATTGACAGCTAGGCTATTGCATCATACCCCGTGCCGCGATTCGCATCGAGTTCACAACATTGAGTTGGCGGGAGATCATGATCGCGTTACCGCCATGCAAAAACGGCCTTAGTAAATCACTGCTTTTAGCAGCTGTTTAAACAGTTTGTAAGGTAAAATACATTCAATCTGTATTCCTACGAACTATCTGGCGCGATAACGTACTTCCGACAGAGTTCTCTTTCTTTCATTTATTTATAGATCAATTTACCTACACGGTGGCGCTGTTGACACATATGGTCAGAAGATATTCTTCCGCATCCTCCCGAGAGTTTATTCAATTTAGTTTTTTTATTTGGTTTATCTTGTCTTCAGTAGCGAAAATTAAATGAAAATAACAAGGTTTTTGATTAAGAACTTGGTGAGTAATTTTCACAACAAAGGTAGAATAGAATTAAAGAAAAGATGAGGACTATTTTATCTTGCTCATGTTTACTAGAAGACATCGTGAACTCTTTGCCGTAAAGATACACCGGGAGCTATATGGCTTCGTAAGCCAGTAAAAAAAACCATAAGTAGGTCATAAGGTGACCTACTTTAAGATTGAAGTTTTCTGAGGACTCAATATGCATTAATAGACAAATATTGAAGATTCTAAGCCAGTAAGTACTTGAGATATTCAAATGTAGGTCACCATGATTTACTTTTTTGTCTACATTCGCTGAAAACCCAAGATACATCAACTGACAAAGTTTGATGATTCTAAGCCAACAGGTACCCAATATACTTTAATATAGCATAAAATGTCAAAAGTAGGTCATGGTGACCTACTTTTTGGTCATCATTTTCCGAAAACCCAAGATGCATCAACCGACAAAGTTTGATAATTCTATGCCAGTAAGTATCCGGGATATTCAAAAGTAGGTCACCATGACCTACTTTTTGGTCGACATTCTCTGAAAACCAAAGATGCCCGAAGTGATAAAGTTTAACAATTCTAGGTCAATAAGTACTTGAGATACTAAATTATAGCCATAAAATGTCAAAATTAGGTCAAGGTGATGTAATTTTTGGTTTGCATTCCCCGAAAACCCAAGATGTATCAACAGACAAAGTTTGATGATTCTAAGCCAATAAGTACTTGAGATATTCAGAAGAAGGTCTCTGTGACCTACTTTTTGGTCGTCATTCTTCGAAAACCCAAGATGCATCAACGGACAAAGTTTGATGATTCTAAGCTAATACGTACCTAAGATACTTAAATATAGACATAAAATGTCAAAAGTAGGTCACCATGACCTACATTTTGGTCAACGTTTTCCAAAGACCGAAAATGCATCTAAAGTTTGATGATCATATGTCTGAAAGTATTTAAAATATGCCTTTTAAACAATTTGAAGACAAATGCCTGCAAAATTCAAAAAGTAGGTCATATAAATAAATATGTTTTAAGGCCCCAAGATGCATCAACTTACAAGATTTGATGATTCTAAACTTATTGGTGTCTGAAATAATGGGATTAAATGTTTTAGAAAGGAGTAGCAATAACATTCAAAAAGTAGGTCACGGTGACCTACTTTTAAGTTGACGTTGTTTAAAGACCCAAGATGCATCAACTGACAAAGTTTGATAATCATAGGCCTTAAAGTGTCCAAAATATGCTTTCAAATCAATTTGAAAACAAATGCCCGCAAAATTTAAAAAGTAGGTCAGTGACCTACTTTTGAGTTAACATGATGTGAAGTCCTAAGATGCATCAACTTACAAGATTTGATGATCATAGTCTTTAAAGTAAGCGAAAAATAAATGTTTTTATCAAGTGTAAATTTAGGTCAACTTTGAAGTGACCTTGAGACCACACCCCTTGCCTCAGGGTAATTCCCCATGCAAATTTTAATCTTCATCATATCCTGATCCTTGTGTGTAAGTTTAGTGAAAATCTGCCAGGTGGTTCTGGAGAAGATTTTTTTAGCAACCAGTACTTTTGGTTTTGTTTTCCTGATTATCTCCCCTTGTTTTAAGGTCCCAACCCTAGTTTAAGTATAAATGGTAGCCCTTGGGCCAAGGATACCCTGTGACAAATTTGACACTGATTGGCCAAGGGGTTCTTGAGTTATGGCCCATATTTTAAAAAGTTTACGCACAGCGCACACTGCACAAATGGCCATAGCATTAGCTCTTTGAGCCTTTGGCTCAGAAGAGCTAAAAATACATGTTCTATTAGTTTTAATCATACATGTACATGTATCATACTATATTAACTTGGTTTAAATCATACACTATATTTTTCAACATCAAATTTGTTCTATTTACATTACACCTTTATCTTGAAAGTTAGACTAGCCATCAAGAACTCTTTAACACAAGCAATCATGAGGTCGATTTCCTTTGCCCAACTCGCAAGAGATAAAGATAACACCTGCTTGATCAGAGATGCTCTATCAGTTAGCTCCTGACAATTGACTCATTAATTTCTCTCTAATTTAACATGTAAATTTCTGGTGTCAAAATTCTTCTTGACAAGTGCACGATAATTATGCCTATAAGAGAGATGGAATTTCTCTCATAACATTACATTTGTTGCAGATTGTTGTAAAATATATGATAAAAAAATAAGTTATTTCTTTTTCTTTTTTTTAATAAGGATACATCTATACTTTTCTAACCTAATTTTTGGGGATATATATATACATTTATATAGGAAGCGCAAAAGTGTGCATAAAAACATGTCATTTTCTTCCTCATAACAATCGTCAAAGAGAGTTAAAAATATTGAATATAGTCTGTTCCCCATTCATTTGACCCTGTTATTTCAGGTAGAGTGAAGACTTTCTCCTTTTTTTAGATCAACGCTTGCACAAAACAATGTAATGAATCCTTAATGCCAATGCTGAAATAGCCTATATGTCATTCCTATATACGATAACTCATAAATCATTTTTCACACCCGAATTACCTTTCCTTAAAACATAACATCGTAAAATTCAATTATAAATAATCAAACTTTTTAATGATTTAATTAAATGTATGAATAAGTTCCTAAATTATTTTTGATAATCTATTAATCTATCAGTGAAATGTTTTGTTTTTTTTACTATATGTGCAATTTGAAAAATTATTTGAAAGGCTATATAATCTTCCGAGGGACCAGTTTAAAAAATACACGCAGTGCTTATAGCCTTTGATTATTTATGTCATATGCAGTCTTATGTCACGGAGAAGTTAAAACAAATCTTGATGTCATCTTGCTTCTATCTTTGAAAAAATATACTATTATAAAACCTGATGAAAACATGAACAACACCAAAGACATTTCCGTCTCTAAATAATGTCTTGGTGAGTTTTATGCATAATTGCTTTGCGTAATTAATGAATAAAATAGACACTAGTAATGTTCATGATTTTTCAAATATACAATAATACCTTTCTTAAGGGTCATTGATACTCTGATAAGAGAGATAACTCTTAATGACATAAATGTCTATTATTCCTTTATAGATTTGTCAAGTTGAAGTGTCTTTTTTGTCCAATTTTGCCCCGCAAGCTATGCTATACTTGTCGGAATTTTACTTATAAAATACTTTTCTTTTGGACAATCATTAAGGTTCAAGCAACATTTTATATGAGTGAGCAGAGGGTTTATGAACCTTAAGATTCATTTCGTCATAATAAGCATGTTTTTAATCATTTTATTAAATATTTTTCTATGAATTTGTTTTGGCCAACAATGTTTATTTCAAATCAAATAGATCTTTATTTGTATGCACTGGATATTTAAAAAAAAGTTTCCTATAAAATACCTATATGCAGGTAGATACTAAAATCAGAAAAAAACTAAGGTACATGTACTGTAAGCAATAAACTCTCTAAATTACACACCCCTTTTGCCTCCAATATGAATAAAATGGTAGGGTCCATGTTTTGCTATGGAAAATCCAAAATATGTGTCGGATCAAAAAGTAAAAAAGGAGGTGCACAATGGCAATATGTAATAAAGATTCTGTGAAAGTTGCATCAAATTTAATTCAGTGGTATGAAAGGAATTTTGGATAAGAGATGGGTACCTTTAAACGTAATAGACGGACGGACGTACAGGCGGACGGACATTCTGATATATATTTACCCGCTTTTCAACCTACAGGGTGTTTCATAATATATGTTACATTTTGAGTCTTAAATTTGACAGACAAAAGAAAAATATACAGATAAGTCTTTTTATGAAATTGATGCATGTATCCATAAGATTCATAATGTTCAATTACCAACTAAAAAATTAAACACTAAACAAAATCTTGAACATTTATGAAAATTAGCGAAAATTCCGGGTTGTGCCATTTTTGCTACGTTGAATTTCACAACGTCAAAAGTTCACATTACATGTTCCAAATGATCTCCATTAATTCAACAACAAATGAAGTTGCTTCTTGAAATTTGTATATAATCTTGTCACATATTTTTGCATAGACACTCATTTGAAGGTCCATAATCTTTTTAAGCTCACTCAATATCTGTGGTCTAGGATTGTAGACCCTGTTCCTTAAGACCCCCCCCCCCAAGAAAAGAGCCCAAAATTGAGATATTCGAATGCAGAGGTCAAACTCTTTCCTTGCATAAATTATTGAAAATTTGTATACTCATTACTTCAAATCATATTTTAAAGTGCATTATATGCTGAAATTGCTGATATTGCCAAAATAAATTTCTGAAAATACCTATCAGACACTTTTCTCAGAAGTTTGCTACACTAAGAGATCGACTTCACCAATAAAATCTCCACTTCTTAAAGTCTTTTGACTTCCTGGAATACTGTGTCATTTATTGCATACTGTCGCCCCTGTCTTTTAACCTTGTAACTACCCTTCTGATAAGCATCCTAGAAAGCTTCCTTTTTTTTGAAAATTTATTTGATGAACTTGTGAATGAATGGAATGGATATTGGCGACATGATTTGAAAAAAAAATAGCTTTACAATCAGCACTCAGAGTGTATGTCAAGTCCATTTTGAGAAATATTCAAATTCTGACATCAGCATTTATAGCACAATTAGTCATTGCATGACAACGATTTCCTTGACTTTTTCACATGGATCATAAATGCAGGATTCGATGTTTAAAATGATATAAAGGTTGTAATAAAAATATGTTAGGAAAGAAAAATAATCAGATCTCAAAATGTAACATATATTATGAAACACCCTGTATAAGGTTTAGCACAGACATATTATTTAAACATCATAAACTTAGACAATATGAATATCATAATCATTTTTAGTTATTAGTAGTGAAAGTAAATTGAAATTAAATTAAAAATATAATGGTTTATTAAATCAGAATGTATATTATTAGTATCACGAACTGGAAAAAGGACTTTAATTTTGTGAACTATTATTATCTTGTTAAAACACATTGGCTTTTGTTGTTGTTCCCATGTACTATAATTTGGTAAATCGTTTGGTAATGACATTGATCCGAATAGACCAATCAAGTCCATCGATAGTAGGTAATAAAATTTGAACGGAAATACATGGTATTATTACCATTTTTGACCAAGAGCAAAAAATTGGGAACTTTGAAGTAAATAAGTAAAAGAGCTTACGGCTTGAACTCCTGTGGTGTAGAGATGGGGACTGAGCCCATAAATATTAGTACTGAGTGTTTACTTGCATATGAGGGTGGTGCCACATTGGGGATCAGAGGTCAACGGGCAAAGCGTAGGTGATAAGTGATTGTGGGTTAGCCAATAAAATGCATTTTTATATCCGGGACCAAGGATACCTATTGAGCACAAAATACCCTGTTTTTGTCAGAAAAGAGCATTCCCGCTCTCATTCCTATATATTCCTGTTTTTATTCCCGGTCTTATTCTAAAATTATCAACTCTTTCTTATTCTATTTTTGAGAATCATTCTTTTGGACATTTGCTTATTTAATTGTTGGGAGTTCGGTCTTCGGCTTTTTGTATTTTGGACGGATTTTTTGAACGTTATATCAGAGCATTGGTTTATTCGGATCACATTTCAAAAACTCTTACTAAAAATCTATACTATCACGGAGACATTGTAAACTTGGATTCATTAAATAAACTTTGAAACTCGTTATCTCTACTTAGGAAAGGACTTGGCCTTTCATTCTAGCAATTTAAACTCCTTTTACCCATGGATGCTTTGTACCAAGTTTGGTTTAAATTACCCCATGGTACTTGAGAAGAAGTAAAAAAAATGAAGAAAAGTTTACAAATGTACGGACAGACAGATGGATAGCTACGGACCAACAGACAGACGACGGACAAAATGTGATCAGAAAAGCTCACTTGAGCCTTTCGCTCAGGTGAGCTAAAAATGTGTCCCGCCAACACCGACACCAACGCCCAGGGTTTCACAATAATCAACTCCAAACTTTGTTGAGGTGAGCTAAAACGTCTGTTTGGTAGACCTTTTTTTACCCTACAAAATCTCTGGAATCCAAAAGCTTCACGGTCTCCCCTGCCTACCTCTCCCTCTCCCCCTCCAAACTTCAATTTCTGGACCTGCGCCTAGATAAACAGGTAAAGGGCTATCTATTGATAATATACTAACGGAAAAAAGAAACTGTGCATTATATTTATTATGAAAAAAATTATAAAAAATAACAATAAACAAATTTTATTTTTGTAATACTGATAACAAATGTATTTGTTACAACATTTCCTAATCCATAAATGTTAACGTTAACTAACATCAATTTCAGCACACTGGAAAGACACTGGTATTCAAACTTGAATTAACAAAGTTAATAATGCGTGTGACCACCATTTGCATTCATACATGCTTGACATCAGCATCTCATTGATGCAATTAAAGTGTTCAGATATGCTTGAGGGATGTTGTTCCAGATGTTGGTTAAGGCCTGGCCTAAATCAGCCAACGTCATTGGCTGATTTGGCAAACGGCGAAGACGTCGTTCTATTTCATCCCTAACGTGCTCGATAGGCGATAAATCGGGAGAAGCAGCTGACCAAGGCAAGACATCAACATTCTGTTGAACAAAAACAAACCTGACTACACATGCAACATTTGGCCTTGCATTGTCTTGCTGAAGAGTGATGTGATTTTGTTGTCTCTGTATAAAGGGTATCACATGTCGCTGAATAATTTCATCTCTATAGCGTACGCCGGTCAGATTTTCATTGACAATTTGTACAGGGGTCCTTCCATGTGCTGTGATTCCACCCCACACCATAATGCTACCTCCACCGAATTGTCGCCGTTGCACAACACAAGCATCCTGGTACCGCTCCCAGTGCGATGATACACTCTACAACGGTCGTCACTGCTATCCAATTGAAATCTGGATTCATCAGTGAACAGAATATTGGACCAATCCTGTATTCTGAATCATAGATGTCGTCTGCACCATGCTAGCCTAGCGGTACGATGACGTTGAATCAGTATTGGGCGCACAACTGGACGTCTTGATTTGATGTTAGGCTTGCGCAGACGATTTCGCACAGTTCTTGGACTGATTGGTCAAAGTCCAGGAATGCTTCAAGCAGTCAAACTTGCAGTCTGGAAACGATTTCTCAGGTGCACAAGTCTACTGTTGTTGTCCTGTCAATGCGACCTCATGCGAGTAGGCCCAGAATGGGGTCGATCCCGAGGAGTACCAGAAAAATTGTTGAAAACTTCTCCATAATGACTGGATGGTGTTTCGATGAACTCCAAAGTGTCCTGCTATGATATTTTGTGCCATTCCTGCTTGAAGCATTCCAACAGCAATATTACGTTGGTTTTCGCTGAGTCGTGGCATGACAGAATAGTAAATTTGGTCAAAACTAAAGTGCTTTCCTTAACGAATTGAGTTCAAATAGACGTTATACAGTTATTTCTCCAAACAATTTTGGCCAGTAAAACTCATACGAAAACATCAATAATCAACATGTGCTCACTAACCATGAAAAGTCCATGCATCTGAGTCGGGTATTATCAGATATTGTTAAAAAACATCACCTTCATCGGCTGTTTATATTGTATTAATATAAACAATAAATATATAATTTTTTTACTACACCTTATAATGCACAGTTTCTTTTTCCCGCTAGTATACATTTGGAAAGCTGCAACCTTGAAATCAAGTATATAAAAGTGAATAATTTTATGCCAAATATTGTACACACAAAATATAATACATTTACAGTAAGTGAAAGCATTATGGACACAAAACTGTTTTAAACAGTTCTTTATGCATTATATTCTTCTTCAGATGTAAGTACAATTCAGATGATGAATCCCCTAGGTGTAGCCACACAAAGAAAATAATCAAATCGTGTTTTCTCTTCTTATAATGATGACTTCATTGCTTGTCCAACTTTAGATTGAGTACTACGTCCTAGCACTTTTGAAATAAAGTATCCAGCTTCCACAGTTTTCTGCAAATCTACACCCTGATAAAACAAGAGGCCCATGGGCCACAACGCTCACCTGAGTAACTTGGGTGATGCAGTTCTTTACCTGATTTCCCCTCTTGCTATTCCTATCATGCCCTCCCTTTTATGATTTTAATACTTTACAATCTACACTACCCAAGGATACTTCCAAATAAGTTTCAGCTTTCATGGTCCAGTGGTTTTTGAAAAGAAGATTCTTCAAATACTTTTCCCAAATATATCAATGTAAAACTTGGATTCCCTATTGTGGCCCTGCCCCACCCCCAGGGGTCATGATTTGTAAAATTTTATGTAAAACTTGGAATTCCCTATTGTGGCCCTGCCTACCCCCAGGGGTCATAATTTTAACAATTTAATATCTACACTACCCAAGCATGCTTCCACATAAGTTTCAGCTTTTCTGGCCCAGTGGTTCTTGAGAAAAAGATTCTTAAAGATTTGTTCTATATATTTCTAAGTAAAACTTGGATTCCCTATTGTGGCCCCGCCCTACCCCCAGGGGTCATAATTTTAACAATTTAATATCTACACTACCAAAGGATGCTTCCACATAAGTTTCAGCTACTGAGATTCCTTATTTTTCGCGAGAACTTTTTATCGTGAACTGGGTCTTTCATGTCAAATCGCGAGAATTATGATTCACGAATGGACGGTTGATTAACAGAATTTACATAGATTTCAGCACCATAAAAATAAAAACGAGTGATGTTTTTTCGCGAGTGATGCTTCTCGCGAAATTACGCGGAAATTAATTCTTCGCATATAATTAGGAATCTACAGTATCCTGGCCCAGTGGTTCTTGAGAAGAAGATTTTTAAATATTTTTTCTATATATTTCTATGTAAAACTTGGAATTCCCTATTGTGGCCCCACCCTATATCCCTTGGGTCATGATATTAACAATTTAATATCTAAACTACCCAAGGATGCTTCCACATAAGTTTCAGCTTTCCTGGCCCAGTGGTTCCTGAGAGGAAGATTTTTTAATGACCCTACGCTATTTTTGTCTTTTCTTGATTATCTCCCTTTCTAAGGGGACTTGGCCCTTAATTTAAACAATTTAAACTCCCCTTCACCCAAGGATGCTTTGTACCAAGTTTGGTTAAAATTGGCCCATTGGTTCTTGAGAAGAAGTCAAAAATGTGTAAGTCTACAGACGGACGGACGAAGGACAAAATGTGATCAGAAAAGCTCACTTGAACCTTAAGCTCAGGTGAGCTAAAAAGTATATTTTATGTCTTAGTTAAGCAGAAGGATTTTGCAACTGTTCAACATAAGGATGATATTCCTTGATAGACCTGTGTATCAAAAATTTCTCATCATATGTCAACTTGGCCCTACCTGGAACTAGAATTTTTATGCCTTGAACACATGAGAGCTTAATTTGGATTTAATGTAAGGTACTCCAAATTAAATTTTAAAAAGAATTTTTATGCCCTGTTCACATGAGAGTTTTATTCAAATGAAATGTAAGTTACTCCGAATTAAATCTTAACCATGTTCAAACGGGAAAGTTTGGTTAAGATTGGTCCAGTGGTTCTCGAGAAGATGAAAATGTGAAAAGTTGACAACGAGAAGAACAACAACACCAACGTCGACGATAACAGACAACAGACAAATTTTGATCAGATAAGTACTTATTCATGTAATTTATTCTCATTTCCTAGTACTGCCACAGCCAAACCCTAGGGCTATGTTCATGTAGCAACCATAAATGATAAAAAAAATCTAATTAATGATTGTACAGTAAAACTAGGTTAAAACAAAGTCCCCTGAACCTGTGAAATTACTTCACTATATCCGTAATTCGTTATATCGGTATAAGGAATTCGTTAAATTCATATAGCTGGGGATCCAAGATAACTTCGCTATATCCATGAATGTGCAATATCCGTGTTTGTACTAAACAAGTTTTACTGTACAGTTAAACAGGCTTATAAGGAAGTATCAGGGAGGGAAGATTTTGCTTCGTTATAAGCATAATTCTTTATATCCTTAAAGTTTACAATACATTTTAAGGTCATTGAAACTCAATTTGCTGTAAGCATCAATTCATTGTAAGCGTTTTCACTATAAATTGTTTTACTGTGGCTATAATGTTGCTTAATTGAGTGGATTTTTAATCTCTTAAGGATAAAATTGCATCATTAATGATGTGTCATCAAGACTTCTATTAAATTAACATTAATTTAATCAACATTTATTTATAATTTACACTAGAGTAAAACAGGAGTTTAAAATGTCTAATTAAATGATAAATTATGAGGAAATAATGATAAAACAAGAGGCCCATGGGCCTTATAGGTCACCTGAGTATCATGTAACAACTTTCCAACAAATGAATTGGTTTGTGTTTTAAACCAAAGGCCATGAAATTCACAATTTTGAAAGCAGCACCATTGTTTATCATAATTATACACTTAGGCTGGATTTAAAAATATCTTTATTTCCCCTAACCCGACCCTAAATTTTTAAGTTGGGTCGGTAGGTAGGTAAACAATTTTTTTTTCTAACAGCAGCTTTGAAAATAACAGCTCAACACACTTTTTAAACTCACATGGTTTTTCGCACAAATTAAGGTCACATTACTATAATGCAAAATTGTGTAACGTGACAGCAAATTATATTTAGAAAATGATTTAAAACTTAATTTTGATCATATTTCATTACTTTAACCATAATTCACGCATAATAATTTATAGGATTGTTATATGCTCTTGGTTGATATCTTATGAGAGTTTCCAAATGGTTTTTTCCATGTTTCTCTTCAAATTCAACCGTCTTTGTATCCGTTCATTTTAAAGCATACTTTTGGTTTTCCTTAATACAGAAAGAGTGCAGTTCATGTAACTACCGTATTTTCTGAACATTAATATAACACTAAGGCGCAAGATGATAGAAGTATTTCTCATCTGTTCGACTGCTTTCCATGTTAAAAAAATGGCATTTTTTCAGGTTAACTTCCTGAAAGATACCTTCCAATGCAAAATTTTAAAGTTTCAGACAATAAATATAAAAGAATTCTCTTCTCGATATTAACAATTTACTTTGTTGAAACATAAACAATACTTTATTATCCTATCCTTTTACCCAATTTCTTTATGTAGTTTTGTCATTTTTCGGTGCCGAATTTCGACAAAACCAAGACAAGTATGGAAAATGTGCACAGTACCTTGAAAAATACTTATCAAGAAGTAAATTTGAACATTTCAACCAAATAGTATTAAAGAAATTTCCATAAATCAATTTGTAAAAACCTCTGATAGAACCATACACATTTAACATCAATCAATTTAAAAACAAATTTCCTTTTAGAACATTGACTTTTAAAACAAAAGATAATGATTTTATAGAATGTGCACCTTTTAACATGAAACAATTTAAAACTATAAGGGTTATATCTCGTACTGAAACTCGATAATTTTAAGCTTTATTGCAAGAAAAATGTGACTTTATTTTGTGCGAAAAACCATGTGACTTTAAAAAGTGCGTTGAGCTGTACATTCTAAAATTTAATGGAGAATTATCTTTATAAATAAGAAAAGTACAAAAGAAAGCGATTTGTGAACAAAATGCTAAGTATCATTCATATGCCGTTTAAAAGCAAAATTCATTATTAATTAATTCAAAACTGTTATTCAGTTGAATTGTAAAATATCTCATGCCAGAGTACATTTATGTAAATCGAATAAAAAAATTTTTCTCAAATACGCAAAGACCGGACATCCGAGTATATTTTTTCAAACCTTCCATCAGCCTCTTAGTGCTTGTAGACAATCAATGTACTTTTTTTAGGGCCATGGGATTTGCAGTGGTTCTAGAGCATTTTGCTTTGGAGTTAAGAAGTAAGTGGCTAATTTTAAGTCGCAGGTTCAAATCCCAATGAAGAATGTTGAATGCGGTCCTTCAAAAGGGATCATAAAAACTTATGTCCAATGTCGCAGAAGATGCTGGCTCAAAAAGATCCTCCAATGCTTAATGGCAAAAAAGTGCCGCATACGTCTAAATTTGGAGCAATGGGGAAATGTTCAAATGTCGTCCCAACAAATCTCGAAGGGATTAAAAGCAACTAAACAACCAATCTTCAAGGGCCTAATTAAAGAAAAATACACTGGACGTCTCAGGAAGCTGAATCATGATTTCAAAACTATTGCGAAAGAGTATGTAAACAATATTTAATTGAACCAATCACAATCTACAAATGATATAGCTACAGATCTGTAGCATTATGGTTTTATATATTTGTCTTTTACCATAACGCTCAAAGACAAATATGGTGAAAGACAAATATATAAAACCATAACTCTACAGATCTGCAGCTACAAATGATAATCAAAGTACTCAGAGGTACAGAGAGCCGGGCTCATTTACAGAGTAGAATGGATTTCTTACATGAATCACGTTTATATTCTGATGAAAAAATTATTTTAAAACTATCAATATAAATGATAAGACACTGACAGTGAGTTTTTCAATCCTAATACCACGGTCCGATTTTGTCAGAATCAGAATTAATCTGGTACCGCAGCTGAATGTAAACAAACAGGCCAGTCTGGTTCCCTCTCCTGCTTTACCTCATATGTGTAGAGAACTACGGTAACACTTATTATCAAAAATCCTTACGCTAATGAACTATGTTCTTTGACTTATGAAGTTTTCAAAGTCATTAATACAAATGTTTATTTTATATAGATAAAACTTCGTTTTATTTTTCTTGCTTTATTTAGCGTTTGTATTACCTCAAAAGCGGTTGAGAGTAAGAACTATATTTTCGCACGTAACTTTAAAATGGCGACTATTGGGTTAACATCCTGCCTTGAACAGGATCACATAAGCCGGCAATTGCTCTTTGAGCAATAAGCCCGGCTAAAAATGCTATATACAATATACATAGTTATGAAGTTTCACCCATGCATAAAGGCATGAAGAAAGGACATCTAAATTATATTTATCAGGATGAATACAACAACTCTTATGGTTCCGTAATGACATATAGTAAACACAGGAACATAGATGAACTGGTTATTAGATCAAAATTCAAATATAAAATACAGTGAAATTGAATGATGTATTCACTAGGTGGGCCCCTCATCTGCTCATGAGGCGGGCCTTACCATGTATTACATACCTTAAGAGTTTTAAGAGTGAAGAATTCTAATTAGCCAAAGGCATAAGTTTGAGATGTCACCGATGTTTTATGAAGAACTATAATTCTCTGTAATCACATGTGGGTGCCATTTTGTTTCCAGCAAATGCTTGAAAATTACAGTAGAACAATGTCGGCCCTTCTGACAAAAACTGATTTTGATGAAATTGTATTTTATAAAACTTGGTTAACAATAAAAATAATTTTTGAATCATCTTATTTAAAAAATCTTTTCAGTTGGCATGATTTAACTGGGTCAGTCGCATTAGGGGAAACAAAGGTATTTTTTATTTTGGCCTTAGCATACTTACTTTGGTTCCTTAATACCCAGAGGTAGATCAGAGTAACAAGGAGAAAATGCATTTCCACTTCATTACCAGTTTGTCACCCAACCTCACAAGAACCACTGACCATTAAGGGGCACATATTTCAAAATTCTAGAAATTTTATCAAAAATTTTATTTTATAAAACATAGGTAATCAGAGATTACAGAGATCACCTCAACGAATGTTGTCTTTAATTAAGGCAAAGTCACACAATTAACTAACAAAAGGTGTACATCCAAACACGCAAATTGAAAATTTATGCACTTTTGATCTGATTCTTTCGAATAGACCTATATAAAACTTCAAACTAGTTCTTTATCATGAAAACATAATCAAAATCCAGCATCTGAAGCAAGTTTGAGCATTTTCATCCCTTGATGCATCATTTGTGCAAGTTTGGTTTATATAAGCCTTATAGTTTCTTGGTAACAGACCTGCACCCATAACTTTTACCTGGTTCATTATCTGGAAAATGTATGTCGAATTCAGCAACGGAAGCAAGTCCATTAATGTGCATCCTAAGATGTATCATCCATGCAAGTTTGCTCAATATAGGGCTCATAGTTACTTGGAAATGAAACCTGCATAAAAAGCTAACCTTTTCACTCATCCAGAAAATGTAGGTCAGATTCAGCATCCGAAGCCAGCCTGGTAGAATGCATCATGAGATGCATCATCCATGCAAGTTTGGTCATTAAAGAGCTCATAGCAACTTGGAAATGAAACTGTACCAAAAACTTTGACTTGTTCACTCAATCAGAAAATGTAGGTCAGATTCAGCATCCAAAGCAAGTCTGGTAGAATGCATCATAAGATGCATCATCCATGCAAGTTTGGTCATTAAAGAGCTCATAGCAACTTGGAAATGAAACTGTACCAAAAACTTTGACTTGTTCACTCAACCAGAAAATGTAGGTCAGATTCAGCATCCAAAGCAAGTCTGGCAGTATGCATCCTAAGATGTACCATTCATGCAAGTTTGGTCATTATAGGGCTCATTACAGGCCACCAGGAGGCGCTCGGTTATTTGATATGAAAGTTTGAAGTCGTCGTGCGTTTCTGCGGAGTTAAAACAATTAAAATGAAAATATTTAATATTCATATAATTGAATATTAAAACAGAGTGTTTAAATGTTTAACAAAATACGCAAAATATCATAAAATTCAAATTTTGTAAATAGGGGGTAGTTTCATCCAATTCTGATTGACAAACTCTGACATTACCGAGATGCAGAGACAATCAGCAAACGTGTTGGGAATGGTCTAAAGCAGAGTCCATGTTATACAGTTTACTGTACATGTATAAACAATTTTACTTTCTCTATTTTAACAGGTTTTGAAGAATATATTTTAAAATGCCGTGTATATATCACATACATTTCCGAAAGAAAATTTCCAAATGATTAACTGACAATTTATTATCAGACAGAATATTACGAGATTTTGCTCCATCAATAAGGATAAAGCTGTTTCATAATATGCCAAGCCTTTTCCACCACATTTGTGACCAAAGAGGAGAAATGTGGTGGTGGATCTAGAGGGAGTTGGGAGGGGGGTAACATCCTTTGAGAGCGAGCGAAGAGCCCCAACTATCTGTTGCATTTTTATTAAAGCAAAACTATATATCTCTATGGTTAAGATAATTTTAAACTTTAGTTTTAATCTTTAAATGTAAAAACTACTTTAAAAACATCAAACTTCTGACAGAGTTGGTTTGTACCAAACTGTGCACGGAGACGCAGAGGAGTAGGAGTTATACATGTACATTGTAGTAAATGTACATCAGTATTCATGTATTAAAGGAAATTCTGCAATGTCGCATGCAAATGTTCAATGTCACAGGATAAATGTAAGATATTTTAATAACAGATCAAGCATTCCAGTTTCTAATTGCTTCAATGAAAGGACCAATTGGTTTGCGGCCAATTTTTGTCGCTTGCGTAATGTATGTTCCTTGTAGTATCCTGGAAATGAAACCTGCACCACAAGCTTTAACCTGTTCACTCTACCGGAAAATGTAGGTCAGAATCAGCATCTGAAGCAAGCTTGGTAGTGTGCATCCTTAGATGTATTATCAATGCAAGTTTGGTCAACATAGGGCTTATAGTTACAGTCCCTGAAATGCTCTACTTTCCCACCTGAACGGTGAATGAACCGTGAACAAACGCAGAGCGAACGGTGAGTGAACAATGTGCGAACGCTGAACACAACTTGGTGAACGATATGTGAACGGTGAACAGTGAGTGAATGCAGAACGCAAACAGAGCGCGAACGTGAGCGCAAAGTGAACGGTGAACGAACTGTGAATGCAAGATGAACGATTTATTCGGAATGCCTTTTCCTTGCATTGAAATTATTCTATAATTCTAATTCCAGGTGCTTTAATATAAATAAACAATAGATAAATAAATAAATAAATAATAAAAACATTTTTTTCTGTACATATATGTACCAATGTTTTAAATCGATTTTTTATAACACGATTTTAATTGCCGTAAAACATGTGTATTTGTTACTGAACGTGTGTAGTTTAAATATAAAATTAATCTATTTATATAGTACATATGCTTATTCTTTTCACTATAGAGATAAAACTACTACTTATAGAATGAATTAATTACATTGTACGCGGTTAAAACAACCATACATGTATTTTCGTGCCAAGGCGAATCTGAGTAAAATAACGGATTTTGTTTTTTTTTAATTCACAATTGTCTGTTGACATATTGCATAAAAACTCTCGTATTTTAAAATTCTAATGCAAAATATTCTTTATTTATGTGTCTTTTGTATTCTTTTATGATGATTATTTTAGCTTACTTCTACATGTATCTGTAGACATTTCCCGGCCGTGATTATATTCGGTCAAGATGATGCAGAGAGGCATTCAAATTATTTGTAATAAATTAAATTTTCAAAACTAAATAAGTGATGTGCTGTCATTGTTTTTATTGAACAGAGAAATGTACAAGAGAGAGAGAGATACCCCCTCAATTCTCAGATATCTGTTGTATCAAATGAAATTCTTATTATTTTTCCTAAATATTCCAAGCAGTAAAAGTAATAAAATTTTCTAGATTAACAAATTCATTTGACAGTAATCATTGGCTTTTATTTTCCTTCATCAAGTTCACATGGTTCTCAGGAAGTTGCGTGGACTGTCAATCAAAATCATTCGACACAGTGGAAATCGTTTTCACCGAACATGCCGAAGGCAAAGAGTCACTTAGTATTTTCAAGAAGTTTTAATATTTTTCCCTATCATTTCTAGATCTGACTTTTGCATTCTTGCAGAAGAAATAAATAAATAATGGGAATATATACTTGGAAGGATTAAGCTTTAAATTGAATTTGATAAATATTCCCTGCCAATTTAAAATACTACTGTCGGCACAAGTGTATTCTAAACTACTATTGTTTAATGACTGTTAGATGTTGGTTTTAAGACCGATTTTCTTGTGTTACAATACACATTAAATATTAATTAAAATATACTGAAAATACTCATGAAGAATTTTATTCAAAAGGGGGGGTGTCTATGATCCTGAATGGCAAACATATATTTAGGTACAGTGAAGGAAGGAATTTTCCTTCTCTAATTATAATAAATAATAAATAAATAAATAAATAAATAAATAAATAAATAAATAAATAAATAAATAATGATAGACTATTTTAAACAGTTCTTCTTTTCTAAAATTTAAAATCACACTATCAATTTAATTAGCTCTAAAGTTATTTAATTAACTGAATATTTGCAGTACTTCAAATACTGTTCATAATTCTCAGAACTACATGTAGTTTAAAATACGTGTTACTGTAGAAATAATTTTTTTGAGTAGTATTGTTTTGTAAAAGATTTGGAATAATTATTATGCATCCATTAATGATTTGTCGTCTTTAAAATTACAACAAATTATTGCCATGCATGAAGCTTTTGTACATTGCCCTTTTTAAAATTTAATATTTTAGCATCGTTCTACATACATGTACATGTAGGTACTTAATGTATTATTTCCCAGGAAAATTTCATGAATAAAGTAACAGCTGAGTTATACTAATAGAAATATAAATATCATAGGTAATTTCTGCAGTGAAATAATTATTCTTCAAACACGATATCTAAGGTTATTTAATTTAAAAACGTGTAAATCCTTACCATCAAAAAGATAAGTCCTTTCACTTCGGAGTTCCATATGAAAATTAAGACTGAACGATAAGTGAACGGGGAACGCAAGGTGAACGCAAAGTAAACAGAACGAAGAGCGAATGGTGAACGTTTCGTGAAGAGTGAACATGAGCAGCGCAAGGTGAACGCATAATGGTGAACGGAGAGCGAACAGTGAACGGATGCTGAACGAACGTTGAATGAACGGAAAAATGGAAAGTACAACGTTTCAGGGACTGTACTTAAATGAGACCTAAACCAAAAACTGCACCAAAAATGTTAACCTGCTCCAAAAACATTAACCTGGTCATTCTTTGCTGAAATTGCAGCATCTGAAACTTTGACTGGTACAATGAAACACGCTAGAAGCATCTTCCATGCATGTCTATTTAATATAAGACATAAAAGTACTTAAAAAGAAAACTGTTCAAAAAAACTTAACCTTAACCTGGACGCCACGCCGAGGGTATCACATAAGCTTTCCCCCAAATTTGTTGAGGTGAGCTAAAAAAAGTTTGATTAATACCAAAGAGCAGATTTCAAAACATTAATTTATTTTCAGACAATGTATCCCCCCATCCCCACCCAAAGTTCCCCTGACCCAGGGGGCCAGAAATTAGCCATTTTGGAAGAAGCACCTTTCATTATCATTAATATATAAAGTGGACCTTCAGATATCCAGATGCCAGATATCCGAACGCTTTAGTATCCGGACAATTTTCCATCAGAACAGAAGTTTTTAATGTTGTTTTGTCTTGTTTAACTGGTATTTCAGGTATCCAGATACGTCACATGTCAAGAAAAATTGAGGGGGAACCAATGCGTTCGGATAAATGAGGCTCCACTGTAATTAGATCACTGGCATAATACCCAGGAGCAAAGGAAAAGATTTTCAAAGAATTTTCAATATATAATCATTAGAGCCCCTCCCAAACACCAGAACCCCTGACCCTGGGGCCCTGAAATTCAGAAATCTGGAAGAGGCATCTATCCTTGTCATAACTATTTACATAGTTCACTGGTTTAATACCAAGGAGCACAGGATTTTCAAAGAATTTATGTATTTTCACTATATAATTAAAAGAGACCCTGCCCTAACACCAGAATCCCTGACCCTGGGGCCATGAAATTTACAATTTTGGAAGAGGTAGCCTTATTTAACATAACTATGTACTTGGTTAGTTATTTACTACCTAGGAGATTTTTAATGAATTAATGTATTTTCACAATGTAATCAATAGAGTCCCACCCTAACCACAGAACCCTCAACCCAGGGACCATGAAATTCATAATTTTGGAAGAGGCATGATGTTCCTCCTAATAACTATGTACAAACTACACTGGTTTAATAACCAGGAGCAGAAAAGAAGATTTTCAAAGAATTTATGCATTTTCACTATATACAAGGGGTGATCAAAAAGTTCGCGAACTATCTCTATATCCACATAATCACAACTCGGATTAGACGAAAATTTGGTACACACATAGTCATACACAAGTTCTATGCTAAAATAATGTTTTGCTCCTTGCTTGTGACGCCACAATGTGAAAATGATGTCACTATACCGGTCACTTGTGACTAAAAATGCTTGCCTCAGTCGAACTTGTTCAACAAACGACTGTAAAATTTATGGTATATCTTATAAATCCTTTTTAAGAACCGTATAATAATTTGTACACAGTTTATTAAGACAAATGACTTCCAATAAATTCAATCAATGATTGAATTGATCGTTTTAGTGAAGGAAGACAGATGGTTAAAAATGATACTTGTCATGTTGCCCAGTGAAAGCAAGTTTGAAAAGCGATGTTTTTTAATTAAACAATTTGCTATCAAAGACCTCCAATTTACACTTTGAACAAGAGGCCCAAGGGCCACATCGCTCACCTGAGAAGCTTTGGCCATTCTGTTCTTTCCAGATTTCCTCCTTGTAATACATAATGCATCCCCACCCTACCCAACTGATCATAATTTAGACATTTTGAAATCTACACTACCCTAGGATCCTTCCATGTGCATATCAATTTCAGCTTTTCTGGCCCAGTGGTTTTGAGAAGAAGATTTTCAAAGATTGTTCCTATATATTTCTACGTAAATCTTTGATTACCAATTGTGGCCCCACCCTTCCCCCGGGGGTCATGATTTGAACAATTTAAAATCTACACTACCCCAGGATACTTCCACATAAGTTTCAGCTTTTCTGGCCCAGTGGTCCTTGAGAAGAAGATTTTCAAAGATTTTTCCTATATATTTCTATGTAAAACTTTGCTTACCAATCGTGGCCCCGCCCTTCCCCTGGGGGTCATGATTTTTAAAATTTAGAATCTACACTACCCTAGAATGCTTCCACATAAGTTTCAGCTTTTCTGGCCCAGTGGTTCTTGAGAAGAAGATTTTCAGATTTTTCCTATATATTTCTATAGCCTTCGGCTCAGGTGAGCTAAAAATAGTTGAACATTTCAACAATAATATAATTATCAAATACCTAAGATATCGTTTACTTAAGATTTTAAACATATTTGATATGATAAAAAGGAGGCACCCATTCTCTATCCACCTTGAATAAAAGTCTCTCCCGAGACGGAAAATTTGGATTTTGATGGTCGACATGCTTACTTTTGGAAAGGATATTCTCAACTATCCATTCTGTTGCCGAGATTTGACCATTTCTGACAAATGAACTGTTCTTGTTATAGAAATTAACTTGCATGGAAAGAAATATAAAACTCAGAAATATCTTTCAGCTTTTGTGACAGAACGCTATGGAGAGGGTCATGTGACCGCCTATAACACGTGATCTGTGCATGAACAGAACGGTGACAGATGTGCATTAAATTCGGAGAGGACTAATTTAAATTAAAATCAACACTGAAATCAAATATTGTTTCTCTTATGGAAGTTATTTAATTAGTTCGCGAACTTTTTGATCACCCCTCGTAATCTATATAACCCCACCCTAGCACTAGAACCCCTGACCCCAGGGCCAAGAAATTCATAATTTTGGAAGAGGCAGTTC
>NW_026923647.1:0-22378 GCF_032062105.1 Saccostrea cuccullata | reverse complement strand
CTTTCAAAACGCTACTCCTCCTACAGTTTTGGTCTGATTTCAGTATAACTTGGCACACAAGTAGACTACACTATTAAGATACGTAATTCTGTGTATCGGTTTTTGATTTTGATGAACGGTGTTGCCGTGGTTACTAAAAATAGAAATTTCTGTGAAATTTTTTCAAAATGCTACTCCTCCTACAGTTTTGGTTTGATTTCATTATAACTTGGCACACAAGTAGACTACACTAAGATACATAATTCTGTGTGTCGGTTTTTGATTTCGATGAACGGTGTTGCCGTGGTTACTAAAAATAGAAATTTCTGTGAAATTCTTTCAAAATGCTACTCCTCCTACAGTTTTGGTCTGATTTCAGTATTACTTGGCAAACAAGTAGAATACACTAAGATACATAATTCTGTGTATCGGTTTTTGATTTTGATGAACGGTGTTTCCGTGGTTACTAAAAATAGAAATTTCTGTGAAATTCTTTCAAAATGCTACTCCTCCTACAGTTTTGGTTTGATTTCATTATAACTTGGCACACAAGTAGAATACACTAAGATACATAATTCTCTTTATCTGTTTTTGATTTCGATGAATGGTGTTGCCGTGGTTACTAAAAATAGAAATATGTGTAAAATTGTTTCAAAATGCTACTCCTCCTACAGTTTTGGTCTGATTTCAATATAACTTGGCACATAAGTAGAATACACTAAGATACATAATTCTGTGTATCGAATTTTAATTTTGATGAACGGTGTTGCCATGGTTACTAAAAATAGAAATGTCTGTAAAATTGTTTCAAAATGCTACTCCTCCTACAGTTTTGGTCTGATTTCAGTATAACTTGGCACACAAGTAGACTACACTAGGAACATAAAGAGACTTTATCAACGATCATTATTCTATTTAGTTTCAAATCCCAGCTGCTTAAGTACTTTTCTCTTCCTTTGCTATAAGTTCAAACCAGTAGAGCTTCAGTCTCGACAGAGACTTCTGGTTATTCCTTGTATTCCATGAACATTTACACATGTACGTTGAAATTTTCTGGAAAAAAGATCCCCCTACACCTGCGGACCCTTAAGTCTTACCCTGAGTTGGGTGAGTGCAAGCCAACATTATTTCCAAGATGGCCCAAGTAACTTTTTCAGAGAATCCCCCCTCCCCCAGGATCAGAGGAGATATGTATGTTTAGTTGAAAGTTCGAGCAATGTGAAAGGGGGAGGGACAAGACTAAAATATCTCGTCTACAAGAACCAGTCTAGAAGAGTATAGAGCTTTAGAAACACGGAGTAAGAAGCTGGGACCCTTATACATCTAAATTTCAAATAAAAAAATATAAACAGAATAATTTTGTCTCAGTTGTTTGTTCTTTCGTAAAACGGACCCCTGAGCAACATCGCGGGTTTGAATCTTCTGTAGGACGTGGAGACTGGTCTTTCGAAAGAGAACCCTATAAACCGCGATGTCCTATGTCGCAGTAGGTGTTGGCACGATCACTCAATGCTCAATTATTATTGTCGAATATAGGAGTAAAGAGGGGCATTGCAGAAACTCGCGAATTTTCCCTACACTGAGAAGGACACTTAATTAGACACGACGCATAAGAGTTGTCCATATAGATACAGCTGTTTGGTTTGAATGTTGAGTTTGTTCTAGCAAAACACTCCACATTTATGCATATTGATTTTCATATTATGTCGGCATCAGATGCTCTGGGCTTAAAGCTTGTCGATGGTTCGACAGTTTATGTACAAAGTAAAACGAGAGATATGTTTTTTTCTTTGAAAACCTACAATTTGTCAATGAAAATATGAATTAATATTCTAAAAATATTTTTTTTAAAATTGTTAATCAAAAATACACTTTTAAAAAATGTAAGGTATCTTGAGAAAGAATGATACAGCGACTGTCATTTAAATTTAACACACCTGCATGATATTTTATCACTCAATGTACTATAATTATTACCATGAAATGCTGTGAATCTAATACTTTGTCTAGATTTATACCTTTAGCCAAGAAGAATTGTTGAATGGCCTTCAAAAGACCAAGCAACTGCAACTTTGTTCAATATTCAATGCTGACTGAGCAACTGCAAATTTCTTGGCTACCAATCTTACCAGCCTTCAAAAGACTGAGCAACTGCAACTTTGTTCAATATACAATGCTGACTGAGCAACTGCAAATTCCTTGGCAACCAATCTTACCAACAAAACGCAGAAAATCTTTTTAAAATTGCCGTCAAAGCCACTTCTTTCTGACCATAAAGTATGCATATTTCAAGTTTTTCATTTGACAAGTAGTTTCGTATCGAATAAACCAAAACATCTCCGATTTCACAAAGTGAACTAAAAGAAAATAATTGATGCAGAACACTAACAAATAGAAGATCTTTTTGCCGTTTAAATATTAAAATTTATTTATTGTCAATAATTTGAAATTCAAGCATCTTAAAATTAACAATTCGATACAAAATATAATTATGCCGAGACTTTCGTAACGATATTTCTCCCGAAATTTCAATTTGACATTAATTTCTTCCCCATGTATATTTACATAATTTAGTACAAGTGGCGTAGTGAAACATTCATTTTTATTAGGCATAGAATGATTGTATGCACTGTAGTCGTAAGTGCAATGTAATATACTCGTTATATTAATTTTAACTCGCATATATCCCATATTTCACATAATTTTGTACGCCCATTAGTCGCTCGCGTGGCGCAGTGGTAAGAGCGTCTGATCTCTAGTCGTGGAGTTAAACCCTACTGTAGGAGGTGGAGACCGGTCCTTTGGATGAGACGGCCCCGTGTGGCAGTAGGTACGGCACGAGTACCGAAGATTGAACAAAATTTGCAGGTTAATACTAGCTGCAATAATGTAGCTCTCTCCGATTTTTTTTATCCGATATATACTGGAGAGGGCTACAATTCCACAGCATCCGTAATGGTTCAAAAATATTGTTTAAATGCGGGCGATTGCAGGCAGAATAAATTGTTTTCACATTCAACTTACTTCTAATAAGACGAAAGTTTTGTTCACTGTCGAAATCATATCTCGTTAAACGCGAAAACCATGTAAAATAAATCCTTGTATTTACTTGTCGCTTTACTCAGCAGCCAAGACAGTTCACGCGTGATGTACGGAGACCTGCACTTGAAGTTTAGAATAACTTAATAAAGCAAATGTCGATGCTTATAAATAATTGTGATGAATAGTAACACTAAACATCGTTAACTAAAATCATTCCATGTCATTTTTTCGTAAACAGCGCTATTAAGGCATAAAATAGTAATTCAGAGGAAATCCGGTCCCTATATATCCTAAATCTCATTGGCTGTCCCAAAATAAAATCTATCAAAGTCAGTTAAGTTGTGATGTTGACGTACACGAAAAATACGGATATATGGATTGTTCTGTATATTTTTGGATCGATTTATGTCTGGGATAACTACAATTAGGAAGTTCAGGTAACACATATAAATAAAATAGCCGTTTACTGACAATTTGAGCCGAAATCCGTGCGGGAGTGAATCGCTCCCGCTTTGCACCATTATGGAGATGTTAAGGAGTTGTAGCCCTCTTCCAAAACAGGTGGGGGGAGAGGGCTATATTATTTCAGCTACATGTAGGTTTACACTTATTCTGTCAATGGAAGGCGTGTCCATATAAGTGAAAAATGTTTGACAGAGACGTTAAACAATTAAGAATCAATCAAAATACGACCATTCGATCGGTCTTTCTTGGGACCATCTGTCAAATCTCAAATGACTCAAATATAGGTACCTCAAGTAATGGAGAGAAAAGGGGATAGGAACTAACTGACTCGTTTTCAGAAATCACGTAATATTTTACACAATCATGTAATTGTATACGAACAAGCTTATTCAGAGAATTTGTGTCCCCCGCTTAGGTAAAAAGTAAACCATGCGCAGTTCGAGGGGTGGGTGGGTCGGATTCTCTTGACTGAATTTGTAGAATTATTAAATGTATACATGTATACTGAAGCAAATAAAATATGCCAATATGGATATAAAGGTTTGATTAATTGCTTATTCTTTATTATGTGTATGGAAGATTCTTTTTATAGGAATAGTTATCACACTGTAATGATAATTTTATGAGTTTGTACAAGCCAGACCTCATAAATTTTTCAGTTCACGTGAATACTATCATTTAGAAAAAAAAAAGTATTTCGAAAAAAAAGAAATTGATCGCCCGGGATGCGAACCCGTGCCCTTTCACACGTAAAGCGAGAGACATGCCACTAGACCACGGAGCTGCTTTAAACTAGAGATAATTATATGTAAACATAAAGTCACATACATGTATATATTCACGTTCGATATTGTCAAAATTTTACACAATGCATGATTTCTAATTTAACCTTTATTAAACTAATAAATGTAATAAGAATATAAAGTCCACCGAGAACCTGTTTCATACGTAATAACTCTCCTTATGCCCATGTGCTAAAAATAGCGACATGTAATACAATAAATACTAATAAAACAAACGGAGCGGGACACTTTGAGAAGGGTGAGAGAGGTCCTAGGGAGTTTTGGTATAACTTTACATTGCAAAAGCTCAAAATCTTATTGAAATATCGCCCGGAAATGATAGTGTTTGATACAAACAGAATGTATAAATTTATGACCTTGAACTTTGACCTTTTGACCTCAAAATCAATAGCGGTCTTCCTTCGGCCACGGGGAGTTGTTATGTAGAATTTCATTGCAAAAGCTCAAAGAGTTCTCGAGATATCGCGCGGAAACGAAAGTGTTATAAAAGACAGAATTTGCGAACTTTTGACCTTTGACCTTTTGACCTAAAAATCAATAGGGTTCTTCTATGCAAAATTTTATTGCGAAAGCTCAAAGGGTTCTCGAGATATCGTGTGGAAACGAAAGTGTTACAGACAGACAGAAAGACGGACGGACGGACAGACCCAAATTAATATCCCCCACTTTTCAAGCGGGGGACAAAAAACAAAACGAACCCATTAATATTAGTAAAAAAAAAGTGTACACAATGTTATTTTTTTCAGAAGTAACTTCAATTTTCCTGAGGTTTGTGCAAGTTGTGGTGACTTGCACAAGGACTGGAAAGAGGTCGCTGACCTAATCAATGCGTACTGTATCGTAAGTGTTAACATCGTCACATTGTAACAAAATAAAACTATGATGCAAACTAACCTCCAATTAAAAACAAAATAAATGTTGTCTAAATAAAAATCTACTAGACTGTGGTATTTTCAACGGTATTCATGCGATTGCATGAAATTTTCTTTTAATATTGGTAGCATCTGTCCTGTGGGGATTTTGATGAAACGTGAAGCAATGAACAGAAGCGCTGTAGCTACTGTTCTTATACATCTCATGGCTGTAGATTTCGATACATGGATGGTGTGGCCCACAACTTGGTGAAGAGCACCCGCAATCTAATTAAAATGAGATATCTAATTAAAATGAGATGTTAGATCCGCTCGCATACTCGCTACACTAACATCTATGTTAGTGTAGCGAGTATACGAGGGGATCTAACATCTTATTTTAATTTGATTGAGAGCACCCGTGGCTACAAAGCGGAGGAATAAGAGAAGCTGGAGTATCCTTTGGAGTGCAAAAGACCTCTTAGTGTGATGCTCAACAATACCACTCACTAGATTATGGAGGAATATTATATAAATTGGTACCTCTCAAAGAATTCTTCTGTGTGCAAACCTTAGGGGTCAAGCCTATCTCTGAACACCCGAGGGCGAGGGAGTCGATTTTCATGGTTTAATAATAATAATAATAATAATAATACTTTATTTAAAGAAGGTAACCTGATTAGTGCAAGCACTATTCTTCCCCAGGGCCTTCTGACAATCAACAATATAAGATACGTAGTTATACATATACAGACATACTATAAATATATACATAAATATACAAATACAAATAAACATGAATCACAAATTATTCTGACATTGTTTTACATAAAGTTTTACTTGTCTCTTGAAAGCATTGAGAGTTGGTGACATTTTTATGTGCACTGGTAAAGCATTCCATAAAATGGCACCAGAGTACTGGAAGGAATTTTCAAAAAGTTTACATTTATGAATTGGTACACACAAATCAACATTTGATTCAGATCGAAGAGTATATTGGTTATTAATTTGAAATTTAAACATTTCATGTAAATAAGTTGGACAATAATTAAAGAGGGATTTATATAACAATACATATTTATTTACAGTAAGCTGTTCATAAACAGTAAGCCAATCAAGTTCATCAAAAAGGGGTCTTGAGGGTGCATCAGGGGGAGCATCTAAAATATACCTTGCGGCACGTTTTTGAAGTTTATGAACTCTGTCAAGATTTGATCTGGACGTATTTCCCCAAATTGTTAGGCAGTAATCAATGGTAGGCATAATGTATGCATTATAAAACAACTTGCGTGTTTGAAGAGGAAGATACTTTTTAATTCTACGGAGTGCTGAAATTTTACGTGACAGAGTTTTACACACATGGTCGATATGTACATTGTATTGTAAAGAATTATCTAAATATACCCCAAGAATTTTTTCATATGTTACACTGTCTAATTTCTGGTTCGAAACGAATAAAGGAAAATCATGGTCTAAGAATTTTGATCTCTTCTGATGTGTCCCTATTAACATGCATTTAGTTTTTGAGGCATTAAGTATCATTTGATTTTGAGTGCACCATTTTTCTATACAAGCAATATCCATTGATAATGAATTTAAAATAGATTGGGAATCTTTGCCTGAAGCATGTAAAGTGGCATCATCGGCAAACAAATCTATGTTTGAATTTTTGATATAAAGTGGAAGATCATTAATGTACAGTAAAAACAAAAGAGGTCCTAGTATAGACCCCTGTGGAACTCCCGCTGTGACTTGCCGATAAGATGATTCTTTGTTAGACAGATGGACACTTTGAAGTCTATCACTTAAATACGATCTAAACCAATGTAAAGTTATTTCATTAAAATTATAGCACTGTAGCTTTTTAAGAAGAATTTCATGATTTACTAAGTCAAATGCCTTACTGAAGTCAAGAAAGACAGTACCAACGAGTTTGCCTTGGTCCATTTCATATAACCATTTATCTGTAATTTTTGTAAGGGCTGTTTGACATGAGTGCAATTCTCTGAAACCTGATTGAGATTCTATTAAAAGATCAAAGTCTGAAAATAATAATCGTACATATTTTGCCACATGTTTTTCTATAATTTTTGATAATGTCGGTAAAATAGAAATGGGTCTGTAGTTATTTGGATCTAGCTTGTTTCCCTTTTTAAAAATAGGTGTAACTTTGGCAAGTTTAAAACTTTTCGGGAAAATACCTGATGTAATACTAGTATTTATTATATGGGTTACAGGTTTATGTATTATTTGTGCAGTAAGTTTTAATAAACGTGGACCGATTGTACCTACACCTGATGATTTATTAACATCAAGCTTATTTAGTAAGGAAAGCACTTCATCAGGGCTAATAAGCGGGATACAAAACATTTCTGTTCCCAATTTAGACTGTACAAAATTTAAAAGGCCATTGAAATCACACTCTTCTTTATTTACTCCTTCAAGGAGTTTAGCAGAGACATTTGAGAAATGAGAATTAAATATCTCTGTAATTTCTTGTGTGTCCTCGGTTACATTATTATTTTGTGCAAGTGCCGTCGGATTATAATTTTGGGGGGTAGAAGCTAATTTGTTTAATGCATCCCACATCTGGCGTGGATTTTTGTTTTGCTCTACAGTTGATTTATAATAATTAATTTTTGCATTTTCAATTAGTGACGTTACTTTATTTCGCCATAGTTTGTAGTTTTCAAAGTCCTTAATTTTATGAAAATTATTGCGATTGTGCTGTGCTTCAAGAATTTCTTGGGTTAACCATTTTGGTCTTGCATCATACTTCACTCTTTTAGATTTTATTTTTGCATGTTTGTCTAGTACAGCATTAAAAAGTGAATAAAATTTATTTAATGCATCATTAGGATTAGAGAGTGAATCTAAAGATTGAAAATTAACTTTTTCCAAGTCTGAGAGAAAATTTATTTCATTAAACTTTTTGAAGTCTCTGTATGTTATCTCTGTGTGTTTATGCTTCTTTACATAATCATGTAATTTTCTTGTAAAACAAATCGGATAGTGGTCAGAAATTGCAATTGGCGGTACTACAGATTCACATATGTTCTCAGGTAGGTTAGTATATACATGATCAATTAGGGTTGAGGAGACATTTGTTATTCTCGTGGGTACATTAATTATCTGCGAAAAATCATATTCTTCAAAAGCAGAGGTCCAGTATCTTGGGGGGTCTTTCATCAGGTCAATATTAAAATCACCTGTTAAAATAATTTCAGCATCGTCACAGCGGGATGCACAATTTATCTCCCGTGTTAGACTTTCTACCCAGCAGGTGGTGGCAGATGGGGGCCTATATGCGGTACAATAAAAAATTGGTTTTGAATTTGGGATGTTAATTTCAAGCCATATTGTTTCTATGCCACCTATTTCAAAATCATTGCGACGTTTGTAATGCAAATTATTTGAGATATATACAATTATTCCTCCTCCTGATTTCCCTAATCTATCTCTTCTCTCAAAATTAAATCCATCGATATCTAATTCACAATTGTCTGTCTGTTCATTTAAAAAAGTTTCACAGATACCAAATACATCAATAGAATGATAACCTGATAAAAGAAGCTTAAGCTGGTCAAATTTAGGCAAGATGTGACATATATTAAGATTCCCAAATCTAAGACCTTTTTTGTTGAGCCCAAAATTAAATGAATATGGATTTGATTTTTTCTTCTGTGGTTCCTCATTGATTTCAGGATTTAGTGAGTTAGAATTTCTCTTTGGTGAACTGGCAGTTTGTGATGTACATTTATGAATTTTCCTAGAAGATACATTTTTTAAAAAACAATTTACATCATTTTCATTATTAGAACGTGTAAAGGATTTAAAATCTTTATCTTGATTTGATCTAAGTAATATATAAGTATTGTGTGAATTACAGAGATATGAGCATTTGCATGATATTTCACCACATTCACCACAAAGATTATCTAAAACACTAAAGGGGTTTGATTTCAAGAGGAATGGTTTTTCGGCAATTTCCTCTTTGCCGAATTCCTAATAGGAACAGTGTTTCGCCTTATGTCCCGAAGAGTTGCAATTCCAGCAAACAATTTTACATCCATGCCTACAATTCCGTGAGGAATGACCATTTTCACCACAATAATAACACATTTTCACATTACCAGTCACATTTTGTGTATCATTCTGATGGCGGGCTTTGATGACCGGAATGTGCGCATCATAGGATTTCAGTAGTGTAGATGTTCCCTTGTCGGATAAATGAATCCCATCTTTCCAGAACATACCTGATGACTTGAACTTATCTTGTAGAGAGATCATGTTGACACTATATTCCTCACATACAAATCTTATGATTTCATTCATCTGAGTAACATCAGCATCTCGTCGTGGTGGTATTTCCGATATGAATATTTCAGTAATTTGGGGACCTCCTCTGGATTTCGAGCACAATTTCAGTGAGATGACACTCGCTGGTCTCCAATTCCCTGTCGTTGGCAGCATCATTACCCCCGGCAAGTAGGATTATTGACCGAAAGGACGATAGGTCGTTTTCCTGGAGAATTCTCCTGATGTTTGACAGCCGAGCCCCTCTGTTTGTTCGGACAGCAACATGCCTCAATAATCCACGGGTTCTTATTCGTTGGAGGATAGAATCACCAATTATCAATACTGACTTTTCAGATGGAACGTCTGACTCCAGTTGCTGGTTCTTGCTGGGTTTGTTGTGAATTTTTGGGCTTTTCTGATCAGTTTCTGGGGATGTTGAAGAATCTGTTGTCTCCACTCTAGAACACTGTGTGTGTCTGGTTACACCTTGTGATTTGGAATCCTTTAGGTCCCTTGTGTCAATCGCCTTAGTTTTTGTAACTGGTTCCCTTGTTTGGGTAGTTGCGTCCACAGAATTTGTATTTTTAACCTGTAGAGATTGTAGCTCCAGTTTAAGTCTAGTAACTTCTTCGGAGAGATCTGACACGGTCTGTGTTAGTTTTTGAATAACGTCAAAACTATTGCAGTTAAGACATGGCCGAGCTTCCGTTTCTTGCGATTTGCAATGTTTAGGTGTAGACATATTTTGTGGCTCAGGCATTCCTATTCCTTCGATTTTACTGACTTCAGTTATTGGTAGATGATTAATTTGATTTAGGAAATCTCTTAGCCAACTGATCTTTCACTGCCTTGAATGTGGATTGTTTGAGGAAATCTCTTAGCCAACTGAGTCTTTCACTGCCTTGAATGTGGATTGTTTGAAGATTTATACAGCGTAGCTGTAACATTACCATTACATGATTTGTAAATGTTTCCATTTTTAAATCCAGTTTTGGCAAAAAGTAGATCATTGTTAAGAATGGTCACAATGTCGTCGAATTTCTCTTCCTCATAGTTCAGTGTAACACTCTGTTTGTTGAATCTTACTTGTAAGAAATCTGGCACATGAACATCAAGGAATGGATCTTCATCATTAGGTAAAGAATTTGAATCTCCTTGTGAAAATGAAAGTCCAAAGGTATCCAGAATAGATTTAAATAAACTTGTATTTTCGTTCAAATTGATTGACTCCATTATTAATCATATTCAGAAGCACAGGTAATTACTGATAAGGAGGAGCATTGTAAAACACGTCTGGTCACTTCGAGGTCTTATCATATATGACAAGAGCGGCTATTTTGATAGAACTTAAGAACAATGTTCAAACTTAAGACAGCCCATAAGCAGTCTTACAATTTAAGACAAAAATCCAGTCTTAATCCTTAATCATTATTTTGTGATCCACTTTAGTATCAATCTTAAGTTATAAATGCAAATTTATGGACTTATAAGTCTGACTTAAGAATTAAAACAGTTTCATGATTCTGGAGCCTGTGGTCTATCAAGTATACGGAATTTCGGAATGAACTGTGGCAGTAATGAGGTTGTTTATAGATGAAAAGATATGGATAGAAAGTAAAAAAGAATTTCAATGGCGAAAGAGGATATGTAAAGAGTTCCATACCTTTATTTATAACACCTTAATCTTAAGCGATCTTAAGACCTGCGTCTTTTAAAAAATCGGAGGGACCTCTACGTAAAAAATTTAACAAGTAAAGAAAAAATGATAAGAAAAAGAAGGGACCGAGTCCGCGTTCTACGGGCGTGCAATGTTCCACATTGTTTAAGTTTTAATCTTTTTACCTGTTTGAAGTTAATTATAAACTGTCTTACATGTACGCTTCCAATTTTTATGACTTTTTAAATTCATTGCTTTGAAATATTGAAAACAGTCTAACTTGGTCCAAAACACACCAGGAATCTGGTTAAAATGTCTATTCAAAAGCGTGTGTTGTGATGCAAGTAGTATAATGTTTTCACTCAAATGGAGATGCCAAAACTTCGCGATTGGGGACTGCAAATTTATACATGGGCCAATAGTTAGTTGATCTTATTTTTGCCAGCACGTACTGCGAAAGGGACCTCGGTGTTTACATTCTCATCCAAAGGACCGGTATCCACGTCCAGCAGTGAAATCGAATACGCGACGTAAGGATCAGATCCTTTCTACGCGACTCGAAAGTAGACTCTCTTTATT
Source organism: Saccostrea cuccullata (assembly GCF_032062105.1). Classification (NCBI taxonomy): domain Eukaryota; kingdom Metazoa; phylum Mollusca; class Bivalvia; order Ostreida; family Ostreidae; genus Saccostrea; species Saccostrea cuccullata. The sequence goes on along the minus strand of NW_026923647.1, from coordinate 10,703 downwards.
ACCATTGCACTCTGCGTGTGACTGGAAAAATAAGTATCATTTTCCTATACTTTATTAAATGTTAACAACCAGAGATGGACTGGCTGATAACAAACAGACTTGGAAGTATTAAATATCAATTACAACTTTATTACTTTCATAGTAGAATATTTCTTCATCTACTCATTCAGCAAATGGGCAAGGCAGGGCTTGGCTCACTTTCTGATCCTGTTGAATATAACATCAACCGCCCTTACGAATGTCCAGTGCGTGTGAATCTGTTTGCTACGAAATTAATTTTTGTTGCGACGTCATAATGCTAAATAGAAATTTTCGAAAACTCAATGCTTCATGGCGTATTTCATTTAAGGAAATCCAACAAAATTGAATAGCATAAATGGTATTACCCTACATGGGAAAATATTGGCCTTTAAAAATCAGACTGTCTATTTAATCATAATGGCTGGTGCAAATAACATATAAGAAGATCTTTATTTCTTTAATAATTAAAAAGAAATTGATTTGACATTTTACACAAACATAAATATAATACGTTGCGACCTATTATTTTTTAACTTCTTTAAACTAACCAATTGATATATTTAATACGTTGCTATTTATTATTTTTTAACTTCGTTAAACTAACTCATTTATCTATTTATCTTGCATATCTTTATCAGAGAATAAATTCTGCATACAGGAATCTGAAAGCGCCTCTTAGGTTTTCTCTGCATGCCTCCCTGGGTAAAGCGTACTATACACACCCTTTTACATGTTCCTGCTTTGTTTGTCATTACCTCTACCACGTCTAGTAGTCCTGAAGTTTTGGAATGTAAGCTTTCGTAACCAATGAATACTGGGCTGGCCACAAGAACAGAAAACGGTCAATGAGACCTTCATCTCCTCCTAGGCACACCAGTTCTTGCATCATACGTTGCGGCTGTATACATGTATATAGGCAACATGAAATTGAGGTTTTTCTCAAACCCCTCTGCCCGGTCTCTTAGGTAGACGAAATCACACTTTCCTCCTCACATCTTGCACAGGAGAGCTCGCTCACCGTCACCTTTAGAGTGTTTTACATTTTAGGACGTCTGTCTCCATTATCTCCAGTCACAAAACCATGCATATCCTGAATACTCTGACTGATGTTTTCGAAGACCAATTGTAAAGTGGATCGCAAACATTTATAATAAAATTGATTCATGACTGAAGGAATCCTGATCGATTTCGATATTTGTGTATTGCCAATGTGTAAATATTTATAAATTTTAAAACCATTGTAAGGAAAATTGTTCTTTTTAAATCTTATAATTTTTTTTTCTTTTAAACCTACTGATAAAAATAAATCTACTGATAAAAATAAATTATTTTCCTACTTGATGGCGGAAAAAATTATGATAAATCGGATGATTTGCGATAATTGTGATTAAGAGATGAATTTAAACATACCGCAAAACAATATCGGACAAGTAAGCAATGTAATTTATGATTTGTCCAATAAAATACGCATGCTCATTCGGCAAAAATTTTATTTTTGAGGTGAATAATTTCGTGTGTTAAATATTAATTTTAATTAGAGGTACTGTGAGCAATGACCTCACTAAATGATACCCCCGCCTCCCATATGAATATAATGGCAGTGTCCATGTTTTGCTCTGGAAAATCCAAAATATATGTCGGATCAAAAAGTAAAATAGGAGGTGCACAATGGCAATATGTAATGAAGATTCTTTGAAAGTTTCATTAAATTTCCTTCAATGGTATGAGAGGAGTTGCGGATAAGAGATGGGGACCCCAAAGCGTAACAGACGGACGGACGGAAATACCGATTACTATATACCCTCCCACTTTTCAAGCGGAGGGTATAATGATAGCCAGCGTACAATTTTTATAATTTTTGAATTTATAGAATTCCAAGATGTAATTGGAAAAGCTCGCAGAAGTGATTTATTACTTCGGTGTGGGTTTTCAAATCTACGAATTTGAAAAAATTCATGAACACCAAGCATTAACCAACTATAGATTTGTATGACAAATTTAATTATTTATTTTTTTGTGGGGGGGGGGGAGCTTGAATATTATTGAAATAGTCGAGAGCATTTATGGTATGACAAAAAAGAAAAGAAAATATAACAGATGTGCTTGCAGACAAGTTTTTCGTACTTGGGTATTAGAAATGGTTGAAAAGAGGACAAGGTAAGTCGTATTTCATATTGTTATATTGTTGATATAGGAATTAATCATTTATACATGTACCTATCATTAAAGATTAAGTTTGTTAATGATCTACAATTCATTCCGATTGCTGGTCTGCTTACAAGTCATAAGTTGACGAAGGATTTTTGAGAAAAACAGTTAATCATTCAAAAGAATTTAAATCAATTAAAGGAACTTGCTAAAACGAAATTCAAGGCATTTTCGAAAGTAAAAGAAAAATTAAAAAGATGAAAGAGGTTCTACATGAAAGAAATTAGCGAATTGTTTCAAGAACATTCAGGTACATGTATCGCTTTAACCTTTTGTGTGCGGCAACCCAAAATATTTTGTGTGACGTCACAAACGCTTGCGTGCGGTAGCCCAATACATGTATGTTGGGTTTCACTATGTAATAAAGGTTGGTGACTTAAGCCTTGATTAAAAATCGTTTACTCTCATTATTTCCCCCCAGAAGAGAATACATTAATAGTTAACAGAATAAATAATTTTATCATATACTTAATAGTAAATACACCGATTCTGGCGACAGTTTCAATAACAGATCGTATCTCGTAAACGTGAAAGTAGCCCGTAAGTGCGTTTCACTAAGAGATACGACTTGCGAGTTACGATTAAACATAATCGTAACTCTACGAGTGGTCGGGGGCACTCGTAAATTGACTTGCGAGCATGTGAACAACAACAAGAGGCCCATGGGCCTTATAGGTCACCTGAGCATTATGCAGCAACTTTCCAGTGATTGAATTTGATTCATGTTTTAAGCCAGATGCGATGGCATTCACAATTTTGAAAGAGGCACCATTGATCATCATAACAATACACTTAGCAGTTGCTTATTTTGTTTACTTAATACCCATACGCAGGGTAAGGGAACACAAAATGCATTTCAACTAATCAGTAATATTCAGCAATAATCAGTAGTGCCCCTACCATACATGAACCCCTGACCCTTAGGCCTTAATATTTGATTAATACCAAGGAGCAGATTTCAAACCATTTATTCATTTTCAGTATATAAGTACAACCCCCCCCCCCTTTATGGTACCCCTGACCCTGGGGCCTTGAAATTCACAATTGTGGAAGATGTGGGCTCTTGTCCATCATAAATATATTGGTAGTTCATCTGCTTTAATACCCTGGAGCAGAGAAGAAAATTTTCAAAGATTTAATGTATTTTCACTATATGATCAATAGAGCCCCGCCCTTACACCAGAACCCCTAACCCTGGGGCCATAAAATTTACAATTTTGGTAGAGGCACTCTTGCTCATCATAACTATGTACTTAATTAGTTTATTTATTACCCGGGAGCAGAGAAGAAGATTTTCAAAGAATTCATGTATTTTCACTATATAATTAATAGAGCCCCGCCCTAACACCAGAACCCCTGACCCTGGGGCCATACAATTCACAATTTTGGTAGAGGCACTCTTGCTCATCATAACTATGTACTTAGTTAGTTCATTTAATACCCGGGAGCAGAGAAGAAGATTTTCAAAGAATTCATGTATTTTCACTATATAATCAATAGAGCCCCGCCCTAACACCAGAACCCCTGACCCTGGGGCTATAAAATTCACAATTTTGGTAGAGGCACATTTGCTCATCATAACTATATACTTAGTTAGTTTATTTAATATCCAGGAGCAGAGAAGAAGATTTTCAAAGAATTCATGTATTTTCACTATATAATCAATAGAGCCCCGCCCTAACACCAGAACCCCTGACCCTGGGGCCATAAAATTCACAATTTTGGTAGAGGCACTCTTGCTCATCTTAACTATGTACTTAGTTAGTTCATTTAATACCCAGGAGCAGAGAAGAAGATTTTCAAAGAATTCATGTATTTTCACTATATAATCAATAGAGCCCCGCCCTTACACCAGAACCCCTGACCCTGGGGCCATAAAATTCACAATTTTGGTAGAGGCACTCTTGCTCATTTTAACTACGTACTTAGTTGGTTTATTTAACACCCAGGAGCAGAGAAGAAGATTTTCAAAGAAATAATGCATTTTCACTACCTACTTATTTAGCCCCGCCCTAGCACTAGAACCCCTGACCCTGGGGCCATGAATTTCACAATTTTGGTAGAGGACTTATTGCTGATTACAATCATGCAAACAGTTTGACTGCTTGATGTCCAGGAGTAAAGAAGAAGATTTTTAAAGATTGCACTAATTTTAGTGGTTTTGGCCCCACCCCACAGGCCCCAGGGGGGCAGGGCTCATGAAATTCACAATTTTTGTTCCCCTTCACCCATAGATGCTTTATGCCAAATTTGGTTAAAATTGGTTCAGTGGTTGCAGAGAAGAAGCTGAAAATGTTCAAATGTTAACGCACAACGCACGACGCACGACGACGGACGAAAACAGATAGCAATAGGTCACCTGAGTTTACTCAGGTGACCTAAAAATAACGTCTTTTCCCCTTCTAGCAGACGATGCTAAACGAAACTTTCGACGAGAGAGGATTCGGGATCGGACATATCCTCTCAATTATCTTAATGACATGGAGATGATAGTAAGATATCGCTTACCTCGAGTGTTCATTTACAGAATAATGGACTTGGTAGACGCAGACGTGCAGGGTCTACAGGACAAAGCCATGCCTTGTCCACATCCACACAGGTTTACCAAATATAAACATCTCTGTATGAAAATATTAGGAAGCCCGAGTCCGACTTTGTTGTACATTTAGAGTTATCTTTCTTTTTTCAACACGACTCTACACACCATCAATATGTTTGCGTGATGTTAATATTGCCATCTATGCTAGTTTGCCAAAAGCATCCCAAAAATGAAAAGGAAGGAAAGAAATGAATACAAAAGAAAAAAACAGAGTTACAGAGAATGAGAGAGATTTGTTCCAAAACCTGATATAATTTATATAAAATAACTTAAGTATATATACCAAACATACGCATAAATGACCATGCACTCCATTGTCTCCTATGAAAAGGAAACGTGAAACATATACATATAATCATTCTAATAAATGATGACGTTTTTCTCAGTCGTCTTTTGAAGGTGTGCTTGTGTGTGGGTTGTTTTTCATTTTTTTTTTTTAATACACCGACTTGGCTAATTGAAAAAAAAAATATGAGGTTGTCATGATTTTAAACCAGAAAAATCATACAAAATTCTGAAAATAAAAAAATATATATGTAGAAAGGTCCCATTTAAATTTACAGAGAATATTTTTTAAAATGCCGTTTACAAATTAATACAAACAAGCTAATTCTGAGAATTTGTGTCTCCCACTTAGGGATAAAGTAAACGATGCGCAGTTCGGTGGGGGGGGGGGGTCGGATCCCCTTGACTGAATTTGAAGAACTATCAAGCACAGCTCCGTGTAAAAATCATAGGCATAAAGGTGATATATGAGGGTTCTCAGAATTTGATGATTTTCCACACATAGTTTTCTCTTGCACCATGAACCATGTATGTAAAATAAAAAATGTTTTGGATCATGGTTACTATGGAAACGTGGGTAAAGAAATTTCCTTAGCAATCAGCCAATTTTCAACGTGGATAGACAAAAAAATTCCTTATCTTTGGGGCACTAATTAAATGTAATTAATAGAGAAATTTCTTTTTTATTGCTTTTATTCCCAAGATAAACATCTTAAGTGCTTTCACAATAAAAAAAACATACAAATAAGATTTTAGATATTTGTATGATAGATATGGGTATATATACATGTTTTTCCTTTTTTGCTGACTAAGAAATTTCCTTGATTTTGGAATTATTCGGTGTCGAATTACTCAAATGATGGACCTGATACAGACATCGTGTGTACGAGGGGTTATCAAAAAGTTCGTGGACTAGTGTCATAGAATTAAAACCGCTTTAGGCACATCAATGAATTTTAGAATATCTGGTTAGCATAATCTTTTCTATCTAAAGAATAAACCATAAATCATAAATTTTATTTTTTAATAAATTAGTAATGTTTTTGTAAGCAATGGTATGTCCAGGCGGCGCAACCTCGAAAACGACGTTTTAACGACCTATGTGTAACTGAGAAAAACTCTTTTGATATAATCATTTGACATCCAAAAATCCCGTTAATTCAGGTATGTGTCGGGACACAATTGTTCCATAAAATATGACATATTCACTTCATTCTGGAAGTTCTATGAAATTTTATCGTAAATTTTACACGGAATGTCCAAACAAATGAGGCCTTGAAAATGACGTCAAAAGGGGGAGGGGTTTCCGTTTCCAACATTCTATAAAGTTTTGCCCCTGAAAAATCTGGTATAGACCTAAATTATGTTGAAACTGGCTACAGAGAAATAATATGCATCCAGAGTACTTGTTTTTAATGTCAAAAAAGATTCAGAGAAGAAAGGGATACGCAGTTAATGTCGATTTGCAGTCAAGGTGTTAAAAATCAATCGCGTCATAAAAAGACGTTGATCATGCGTTGCAGATAGTGAACTCCAAAATGCAAAATATGCCAGCATAATCAAGCGCGGATCTCTCCCAATGTATTAATCCATTTGGAATATTATATTCATTGAAGGCCACTGTTCATGACATTGTAAAGTCATATAAACAAGGCGGGTTTAAGTCCTTACTCAGCTCCAGAGAAATCTCATCAAAAAAGTGTATGAGGTAGAAGAAGCGGACATTGAAAAAAACAATGACGTTATCGGACGTCATGAAAATAAACGACGACAGCGCCGGGTGATCATATAATGTAGTTAATATTTTGTAATAATTTGGCAAAAAATGAACGTATCAGGCTAAAATTTTCAACATTTCATTATTTCTTGTTGTTTTATTGCCTGACGTCACGGCGTCAGGCTGTATAAGGATTGATAATTGCTTGATCCGAAACTAATAGATCATACCCAGAGAGCTAGATTTTGTGCAAGCTGATTTACCTTGGAAATCTTTTACCTGCATTTTAAAGAAACATTTTTCAGGGAAACAATGATTTTACTTATGCAAAATAATGCAGTATTTACTTTGTTTACTCTGTTTGCATGAAACAGATTATTCCATGTGATTTACCGTTTCAACGTGTCCGTGTATCTTTTTTTCTGCATTTCTATACTACTGGATCAGTCCATTTATATTCAACAAAAGGGGTGAATCGCTCTTTTCGCGCCAAATGTCACGAGTAAGCGATCTTCGCGCCTTTTCTTGGATTGTTCTATTAATATTGTATGAACGGGGGTGCTAACTTCCATGGAATTAAATAAAGTTTGTTATTGTAACCTCCATCTTCTTATGATTCAGAAATGCTGTCTAATAAATTTTATCTTATTCCTTAAAACAACATATGAATCTATGTATCAGAATATGGACATGCAAAACAAAAGAAATGATTTCTCTAATTTGTTTCCCCTCTGTTGGTTTATTCCAAATTTTAATGGACTAGTCCAATCACCACAAACGATCGACGCAGTTTGAACCAGATTCCAGACGATTTGATGACAGAAATTACCTGTGCGAAATCTTGGATTTCTTTTCCACAAAGGCCTAAATGTTGGTTTTACCTATTTCGTTCTCAAAAAATTATAGTATACCCACCTTTCAGAAAAAAAAAGATCGATGAACACAAACTACTACAGTTTACGTCATTGGAGAAAATACTTTCTTGCAACATATGTATTTAGTTGTATCCATTCTCTAAAATGTTCACAATGAATGATTTGACAACAGATTTCAGAATAGGTGTAGCTTTAAATTTAGATCCAGGGGTAGATCAATCTACTTGCAGAAAAGTCAATCGCATCATCTCGGGCCTTTTCCTCAGAGGTCGAAAAACAAACTCGAATGTATCCACTTCATCGGATGTTAAAAATTTCTACATTTCCTGTTCATAGTAAAAACGGAGTTAGAAGTCCCTTCTATAGTATATTTTAGATAATATCATTACATTGAATAAAGTCAACTCCATATTCCACAGATAATAGGTCTATATGCATCGTCCATGCTTTTATTTTAAAGTTGGTGAAAAGGGGGGGGGGGGTCATGGCGTATAAATAAACAATACATTTGTGGTCTTCTACCCTAGATAAGGCCCGAGAAGTGGGACCGAGGAGTTGCGATTGGCAGAAAACCCACATACATTAACCATTCTGTTACCAACTCTTCAGAATGCAACAAAGGCATCGTTCTTCTAAAAGTTAAATAATTAAATATTTTAACAAGGTTCTCAAATAAAAAGACATAGGGGCCTATTTCAAACACAGAAAAGTATTTCTCAAAAGGTTTATCACTTCTCTTACCATTGGCGGATCCAGAGGGGGGGGTCCAAGGTTTGGACCCCCCCCTTTATTTTTTGCCAAGTGGAGAAAGAGAGAGAAAGAAGAGGGATAAAACGTTTCCCGAGATTAAGTATTTCTACATCTAACTTAAATATGTATTGAATAGATAGATTCTCACACATTTAGTTTTTCCATTCACCTTCACTATTACTTTTTATGAGTGAATGGTAGAAAATATTCTACTTATTTTTATATATCTTATATATGATATGTAACATGCGAGGTTATATTTGATATTAATTTCCCGCGATCTCAATTTAGCTATGTTGGCTATATACAAGAAGGTGCCGTTTTTTAAAACTAAATCTTATGAAGGAACTAAAATTTAAATCATTGTTTTATACCCAACCCAAAAAGGATTTTCAAATTCTTTAATAAAATTCATTCTACGTACCCTTCGGAAATGCTGCAAATCCATTCAGTTTTAAGGCTTCACTCAGTAGTTTTTTATTAAATGTGTTTTTTTAATACGGAATGGGGGTACCTTTTCAAAGAAAAAAGGACGTAGAACAAAGATATTATTTTTCACAATCTTATATTATCCCATACATGTGTGTGAATCTTTCCTGAGAGTGTGTAAAGGGGGGGGGTTAGAGGGACACAACCCTGGACCCCCCCCCCCTCTTTCAAATATTGCTGGGTCCGCCCCTGCTTACAGATATTGATTGATTAAGTCAGGCAAGCTTTTTGAAAAGCTGTTACTTGTGTTCCAAACAAATTTTGAAAGCACAGACTACATAGTACTAATTTTTTAGCCTCAGTCCACGAACTTTTTGATAACCCCTCGTATATAATGTAAAAGCAGAGGATTTGTTCTTTTAGAATTTGAATTCAAAAGCGTATAATTTTTTTAACTTCCTATCCGTTGCCTAGCAACAAAACTGGATGTTTTTATGAATGAAAAGAGAAAATATGTAAAATCCTGAAGTTATAAATTACATCATTCTTATCTTTCAGTACTCAAAATAAATTTTGCAATAAATTAAAATTGTTGGGACTTTTTTGAAAACTAGGGACCATTTTACAATTTCATATCTTCATGGTAACAGCAATTTTTCCTTAGCAACACATCATAGAATGATAATTTTAGCACGTTTACCGATTTCTTCAATCCATTTAGTAAAAATTTAATGAGGCAGTTTTTGAAAATGCAATTAGCATCTTATACTTTTTTTTTACTTGAGTAACCCATGGCAACGATTTTGAGCACATACACACTGTAACAACCAATATAATCTATGAAGAGTTGTAAGTACTTCAACAGTTTTGGTATACTGAATCAAGTTCACGGAATATTGGCATTTAAAATGATTGCCAGTAGAAAGAATATATAAATGTAAATATTTATATTATGCAATCATGTCCTAAAATCCCAAACTAAAACATTTTGGCATGGAAAAGGTGTTAACATTTATGTGTATAGAGAATAGTATTAACCCGTTGCTTAGCAACAAAAATGGATGTTTTGAGAAATAAAACGAGGGAAAATGTGAAATGTTGACATTATAAACCAAATATACTGATATCTATGATACCCCAAAACAAAGTTTACAATAAAATGAAATATTTGAGAGAACCAAGGAATACTGTACAATTTATTATCTCCATGGCAACTGTATATTCCCCTTAGCAACACATCACAGAATGATGATTTTAGCGTATATCTGTACAGCAGTGAAAGATTATTTAAAGTTTGTCATAAAATTGTAATATGGCAAATTTTAGATTGTAACTAACATCATTTGAATGTTTTTTGAATTTAATAAACCCATGGAAATGATTTTGAGCACATAACAACTAATATGTGTGAAGAGTTTAGAGCTGTTCTATGTAAGCACTTCATAATAACAAACTTTTTGTTACGGAGAATCTAAGATTTCTGGGATATTGAAATTTCAAAAATTCCCTGGTTGATGTGTATTTATATGAAAATGTATATAATAAATATATACAAATTCTGCAAGTCTTGAAAATTCATACTTGGGATGTTACTATGGAAACGGTTATGATTGTTCTTGATTTTATAATTGCATATTGTAACGAGTTAATTAAGAATAAAGTTTATATCATTAAGCCTGTGTTGCGTGAATAACAATTTGACTATATCGAAAAAAATACATTCATCTTCTCAATATTATGAATTGCATTTTTTCTTTACACTTTTCTGTTTGCATACATATTCATCTTGAAATTAAATGTTCCATAGCAACTATAGCAA